>NC_092248.1:21800418-21802918 GCF_036320965.1 Panulirus ornatus | reverse complement strand
CACACACACACACACACACACACTCTGTATTCCAAAGGACAACCATTGACAGGTAAATAGCCCTGAGCCTCGGTAATGCTAAGACAGAGTGGAAACTCACTCCACAGACCACAGACCACACTGATAAACTCCACTGTGTCAACCTTCCCTAACTGGCTTCACCATTAAATAAGCGCTTCGCCCACCATAAACTAGCACATAAGCACAAGAAAATGTGCAGAAAACGTAGACTCGTTCTCAGAACCACGACCGCTGAGGGTTGACGGGGTCACGGGTGTGGGTGGTGACTCATCCCAGACGCCGCCCGCTGCCGCTGACGTCGCTGATTCCGTGCGCGAAAGTGACGTCACTGCCTCAAGAACGTTCCATAGGAATCGACCACACAGTTCCACAAGCTGCTCACCAATCATGTTCCTGGATACCCACTGCCCCAGCCAAGTGCCATATTACCCAGCTTCGTGTTTACATCAGCCATCATTAATACCTGGTCTCCTGTATCAATACTGCTGACACTCTTCTTCTCATGGCTAGGTGCTTAAGCACTCATAATGACCCCACATAATGACCCCGCATATTGACCCCGCATAATGACCCCACATAATGACCCCGCATATTGACCCCACATAATGACCCCACATAATGACCCCGCATATTGACCCCGCATAATGACCCCACATAATGACCCCGCATATTGACCCCGCATAATGACCCCACATAATGACCCCGCATATTGACCCCACATAATGACCCCGCATATTGACCCCACATAATGACCCCACATAATGACCCCACATAATGACCCCGCATAATGACCCCACATAATGACCCCGCATATTGACCCCACATAATGACAACAGTCCATATCTCAGAGAGTACATGGCAAGGCCTTGAAAACTGACGTCAGACAAAATATACATATTTCTTTCTTTCATACTTACTTGCCGTTTCCCTTGTTAGCGAGATGGCATTAGGAACATACCAGGAAAACGCCTCACCCGCTCACATCCATTCTTTAGCCGTCATGTATAATGCACCCAAACCACAGGTCCTCATCCACAACCAGGCTCCACATACTGTTCAATGGTTTACCTTGGCCGCGTCATATGCCTTGGTTCAGTCTACTGGCAGCACATCGCCCCCTGTATACCATAACGCTCTATTTCACTATCCTGTTCATGCCTTTCAACCTCTTACATGTTCAGGCTCCGAACACCTTTGGGCTTTGTTTCAGGTCGAGTTAGAACACCCAGGTTCCATTCCTCAAACATACCATCTCTCTCTCCCTTCTTCTCACCTTGGTTACATCCACACATATTCAGACACCCCAGGCCAGGCCTTCGAGGAGGATAAGCGCTCCTCACTAGTCTCGTCCTTTAGTTCCAGCCTTTAGAAATTGAAATATAAGAGAATGGTTCCCAGCATCCCTCACCCATCTCTCTTACTCGCCTTTTACGACTTACTGGGAATACGAGGGAAAGTATTCATTCATACCTACATCCGGGTAGTCACTTGTTTACCAAATGGCGTCCTAGCTACGTCTCTTCGATGTATATCAACTGACATATTTCTCTTTTGTGTCACCCCTGATGATGTGATTATTACACGAAAGTGCACTTGGGAACTTACCGTGTTTCATTTTTCCCGTAGACTCATAGGAATATCTTGATTACGCGCAAAATTGTGGTCCTTCCCAATATATGTATATATATATATATATATATATATATATATATATATATATATATATATATATATATATATATATATATATATATATATATATATTATTATTATTATTATCATTATTATTATTATTATTATTATTATCTTGATTTGTCGCTGTCTCCCGAGTTTGCGAGGTAGCGCAAGGAAACAGACGAAAGAAATGGCCCAACCCACCCCCATCCACAATGTATATACTTACACGTCCACACACGCAAATATACATACCCATACATCTCAATGTACACACATATATACACACACAGACACATACATATATACCCATGCACACAATTCACACTGTCTGCCTTTATTCATTCCATCGCCACCTCGCCACACATGGAATAACATCCCCCTCCCCCCTCATGTTTGCGAGGTAGCGCTAGGAGAGGCAACAAAGGCCCCATTCGTTCACATTCGGTCTCTAGCTGTCATGCAATAATGCCCAAAACCACAGCTCCCTTTCCACATCCAGGCCCCACAGAACTTTGCATGGTTTACCCCAGACGCTTCACATGCCCTGATTCAATCCATTGACAGCACGTCGACCCTGGTATACCACATCGATCCACTTCACTCTATTCCTTGCCCGCCTTTCACCCTCCTGCATGTTCAGGCCCCGATCACTCAAAATCTCTTTCACTCCATCTTTCCATCTCCAATTTGGTCTCCCACTTCTCCTCGTTCCCTCCACCTCCGATACATATATCCTCTTGGTCAATCTTTCCTCACTCATTCTCTCCATATATATATATATATATATATATATATATATATA
>NC_092248.1:21765418-21795418 GCF_036320965.1 Panulirus ornatus | reverse complement strand
GGTGTGGTGTTGGTGGTGGTGGTGTGGTGGTGTGGTGTGGTGTGGTGTGTTGGTGTGTGGTGTGGTGTGGTGGTGTTGGTGTGTGGTGGTGTTGTGGTGTGGTGTGGTGGTGTTGTGGTGTGGTGTGGTGGTGTGGTGTGGTGTGGTGTGGTGTGGTGGTGTGTGGTGTGTGGTGTGGTGTGGTGTGTTGTGTGGTGTGGTGTGGTGTGGTGTGGTGTGTGTGGTGTGTGGTGTGGTGTGGTGGTGGTGTGGTGGTGGTGTGTGTGGTGGTGGTGGTGTGGTGTGGTGGTGTGGTGTGGTGTGTGTGGTGGTGTGTGGTGTGGTGGTGTGGTGTGGTGTGTTGGTGTGGTGTGGTGGTGTGGTGTGGTGTGGAGGTGTTGTAGGGCTCGTCCTTCCCTGATGACTCAACTTCCACATACTTCGATCCTGGCGCCCTGGGTCCATACATACATACATACATACATACATATATACCCTCTGATCTAGCGAGAGTACCTGGCTTAGGCTGGTGTCTGTGTGTGTATACATATATAGGAGTAAGGACACAGTACATATATATAAGACTAAGGTACGAGGCAACATAAGAGTAATACTCTCCATATCAGGTCAAAGGTCACATGATCCTCCCCAGGGGTCGTAGAGTCGTTCTCAAGGGCCGTACCCTCTTCGTCAAGGGCCGTACCCTCTTCGTCAAGGGCCGTACCCTCTTCGTCAAGGCCCTTACCCTCTTCGTCAAGGGCCGTGCCCTCTTCGTCAAGGGCCGTACCCTCTTCGTCAAGGCCCGTACCCTCTTCGTCAAGGGCCGTACCCTCTTCGTCAAGGGCCGTACCCTCTTCGTCAAGGGCCGTACCCTCCTCGTCAAGGCCTGTACCCTCTTCGTCAAGGGCCGTACCCTCTTCGTCAAGGGCCGTACCCTCTTCGTCAAGGGCCGTACCCTCTTCGTCAAGGGCCGTACCCTCTTCGTCAAGGCCCGTACCCTCTTCGTCAAGGCCCGTACCCTCTTCGTCAAGGGCCGTACCCTCTTCGTCAAGGGCCGTACCTTCTTCGTCAAGGGCCGTACCCTCTTCGTCAAGGGCCGTACCCTCTTCGTCAAGGCCCGTACCCTCTTCGTCAAGGCCCGTACCCTCTTCGTCAAGGGCCGTACCCTCTTCGTCAAGGGTTTAAAGTCTTAACCTTTACATATCATCCCTGGAGAGTACGCAAGACCTTTCTGGGTACAGCCAGGAAGCGGCACTAAGGTCACGTCCTTTGAATGTCAAGTGTACTGCGCGTCGGGGGACTGACCTTAAACTGACGCTTGAGGGGGAAAATAAGAGCCAAGTGCCATACTAAGTCCCACTAAGGTTGTGATGATATCTCTTATTCTAAGGGTTATGACCTTTGGATACCGCAAAGGTCCTGATGTATATACGGTAAGGGTTATGACCTTGAGTTACTACTAAGGTCCTGCTGTATATAGGTAACGGTGTTGACCTTCGTTTACCTACGAGGTTTACATGCATATACGGCAGGGATCTGACCTTTGCACACACCATCATTGGTTACCAGTGAAGTCGAGCCTTCTAATGCCCCGAGGGCTTGACCTCAACTATTCCAGGTATCTGACCTTTGAGGTACGACTGTCTTGATCAGTATCAGAGCTAGAGGGCCGTAAGGAACGAAGTGCCTTAGTCTCATTAGAGAAATACGACTTTCTTGACCAGACGTCAGAGGTGGAAGGCTGTGGAGAAGAGAGTGCTATATCCTTATCATGGTGGGTCAGAGCCAGACGGAGATGCTATAGAGAGGAAGGTCTATTATATCTATAATTACAATGAGCTTAACGTACATGTGCCTTGGGAGGGGAGCTGGGGAGAATGGGGATTGAAGGGGGAGCGTTGGTGGGAGGCGAGGGGTAAAGGGTAGAAGATTGGGGATTAGGGGAGGGGAAGGTGGGAAGCGAAGGGTAAAAGTTAGGAGATTGGAGGATTTAGCGAGGGAGGGAAGAGAGGCAGGTGGCTAGGGGCACGAGCCACAGCTACGCACCTCACAACCACAAGCTAACAAAGCTAAGTGCATCTACAGGCTAACAAATAGAAGCCCATCCACAAGCTAACAAAGCTAAACACATCTACAAATAACAAAGCTAAACACATCTACAAGCTAACAAAGCTAAACACATCTACAAGCTAACAAAGCTAAACACATCTACAAACTAACAAAGCTAAACACAGCTACAAACTAACAAAGCTAAACACATCTACAAACTAACAAAGCTAAATACATCTACAAACTAACAAAGCTAAACACATCTACAAACTAACAAAGCTAAACACATCTACAAACTAACAAAGCTAAACACATCTACAAACTAACAAAGCTAAACACATCTACAAACTAACAAAGCTAAACACATCTACAAACTAACAAAGCTAAACACATCTACAAACTAACAAAGCTAAACACATCTACAAACTAACAAAGCTAAACACATCTACAAGCTAATAAAGCTGAGTCTCAAGCTCTACCTATAGCTGTAGCTGGGGAACATGTAAGATTTTTTCTTTTTGCCTCCAAACATTAATGTCTTGATATACACAGTGGGTGGAGGGCACATATGTAGGGGTGGGTGGAGGGCACATACGTAGGGGTGGGTGGAGGGCACATATGTAGGGGTGGGTGGAGGACACATATGTAGGGGTGGGTGGAGGGCACATATGTAGGGGTGGGTGGAGGACACATATGTAGGGGTGGGTGGAGGGCACATATGTAGGGGTGGGTGGAGGGCACATATGTAGGAGTGGGTGGAGGGCACATATGTAGGGGTGGGTGGAGGGCACATATGTAGGGGTGGGTGGAGGGCACATATGTAGGGGTGGGTGGAGGGCACATATGTAGGGGTGGGTGGAGGGCACATACGTAGGGGTGGGTGGAGGGCACATACGTAGGGGTGGGTGGAGGGCACATACGTAGGGGTGGGTGGAGGGCACATATGTAGGGGTGGGTGGAGGGCACATATGTAGGGGTGGGTGGAGGCCAGTACAGAACGGCCAGTGGGTGAGATACATCATCGTGGGTGGGTGACAGGTGGGCCCGAGTGGGTGGGGCAGGTTGGTACATGACCTCATGACAAGATCCGCCAGGCATGTGGGTGGGTGGGTGGGTTGGTGGGTGGGTGGGTGGGTGGGTGGGTGGGTTGGTGGGTGGGTGGGTGGGTGGGTGGGGCAGGATAGTACATAACCTCATTACAAGACCAGCAGGCATGTGGGTGGGTGGGGCGATCCTCCATGTGATGTACAGCCGCGGGAGAGATAACCTCAGATATGGATTTTCAATTATAGGTTAAATTAGTCGTTAACGGATCGCTCATTACTCGCCCCCCCCCCCCCCCCCCCCCGAACTACCTGTTGTCAAGGCAACGTGGACGTTGTCCTGTACCGTTCTCTATGTATTGGTCACCCATATCTCGTTTTCTTTGGGTAACGATCTTGTGGTATTTTATTTCGTTGTTGTGGGAATTACCCATCGCTCTTGTGAGGTTAATAAATGAGGTTTTACTCTTGTATTACTTAATGAGGTTAGGTTAGGTGAGGTTTCCTCTTTTTCATGATATATATAGCCTGGCTATACGATATATATAGTCTGGCTATACGATATATATAGCCTGGCTATACGATATATATAGTCTGGCTATACGATATATATAGTCTGGCTATACGATATATATAGCCTGGCTATACGATATATATAGTCTGGCTATACGATATATATAGCCTGGCTATACGATATATATAGTCTGGCTATACGATATATATAGTCTGGCTATACGATATATATAGTCTGGCTATACGATATATATAGTCTGGCTGTACGATATATATAGTCTGGCTGTACGATATATATAGTCTGGCTGTACGATATATATAGTCTGGCTATACGATATATATAGTCTGGCTATACGATATATATAGTCTGGCTGTACGATATATATAGTCTGGCTATACGATATACATAGTCTGGCTATACATATATATAGTCTGGCTATACGATATATATAGTCTAGCTATACGATATATATAGTCTGGCTATACCGATATATAATAGTCTGGCTATACGATATATATAGCCTGGCTATACGATATATATAAGTCTGGCTATACGATATATATAGTCTGGCTATACGATAATATAGTCTGGCTATACGATATATATAGTCCTGGCTATACGATATATATAGTCCTGGCTATACGATATATATAGTCCTGGCTATACGAATATATATATAGTCTGGCTATACCCTACCGTAAGAGGCACCGTTGTGTAGGGGTTACCCTACCGTAAGAGGCACCATTGTGTAGGGGTTACCCTACCGTAAGAGGCACCATTGTGTAGGGGTTACCCTACCGTAAGAGGCACCATTGTGTAGGGGTTACCCTACCGTAAGAGGCACCATTGTGTAGGGGTTACCCTACCGTAAGAGGCACCATTGTGTAGGGGTTACCCTACCGTAAGAGGCACCATTGTGTAGGGGTTACCCTACCGTAAGAGGCACCATTGTGTAGGGGTTACCCTACCGTAAGAGGCACCATTGTGTAGGGGTTACCCTACCGTAAGAGGCACCATTGTGTAGGGGTTACCCTACCGTAAGAGGCACCATTGTGTAGGGGTTACCCTACCGTAAGAGGCACCATTGTGTAGGGGTTACCCTACCGTAAGAGGCACCATTGTGTAGGGGTTACCCTACCGTAAGAGGCACCATTGTGTAGGGGTTACCCTACCGTAAGAGGCACCATTGTGTAGGGGTTACCCTACCGTAAGAGGCACCATTGTGTAGGGGTTACCCTACCGTAAGAGGCACCATTGTGTAGGGGTTACCCTACCGTAAGAGGCACCATTGTGTAGGGGTTACCCTACCGTAAGAGGCACCATTGTGTAGGGGTTACCCTACCGTAAGAGGCACCATTGTGTAGGGGTTACCCTACCGTAAGAGGCACCGTTGTGTAGGGGTTACCCTACCGTAAGAGGCACCATTGTGTAGGGGTTACCCTACCGTAAGAGGCACCATTGTGTAGGGGTTACCCTACCGTAAGAGGCACCATTGTGTAGGGGTTACCCTACCGTAAGAGGCACCATTGTGTAGGGGTTACCCTACCGTAAGAGGCACCGTTGTGTAGGGGTTACCCTACCGTAAGAGGCACCATTGTGTAGGGGTTACCCTACCGTAAGAGGCACCATTGTGTAGGGGTTACCCTACCGTAAGAGGCACCATTGTGTAGGGGTTACCCTACCGTAAGAGGCACCGTTGTGTAGGGGTTACCCTACCGTAAGAGGCACCATTGTGTAGGGGTTACCCTACCGTAAGAGGCACCATTGTGTAGGGGTTACCCTACCGTAAGAGGCACCATTGTGTAGGGGTTACCCTACCGTAAGAGGCACCATTGTGTAGGGGTTACCCTACCGTAAGAGGCACCGTTGTGTAGGGGTTACCCTACCGTAAGAGGCACCGTTGTGTAGGGGTTACCCTACCGTAAGAGGCACCGTTGTGTAGGGGTTACCCTACCGTAAGAGGCACCATTGTGTAGGGGTTACCCTACCGTAAGAGGCACCATTGTGTAGGGGTTACCCTACCGTAAGAGGCACCATTGTGTAGGGGTTACCCTACCGTAAGAGGCACCATTGTGTAGGGGTTACCCTACCGTAAGAGGCACCATTGTGTAGGGGTTACCCTACCGTAAGAGGCACCGTTGTGTAGGGGTTACCCTACCGTAAGAGGCACCATTGTGTAGGGGTTACCCTACCGTAAGAGGCACCGTTGTGTAGGGGTTACCCTACCGTAAGAGGCACCATT
Organism: Panulirus ornatus; assembly: GCF_036320965.1. NCBI lineage: Eukaryota > Metazoa > Arthropoda > Malacostraca > Decapoda > Palinuridae > Panulirus > Panulirus ornatus. Next base: position 21,789,591 of record NC_092248.1, on the reverse strand, counting down.
GTGTAGGGGTTACCCTACCGTAAGAGGCACCGTTGTGTAGGGGTTACCCTACCGTAAGAGGCACCATTGTGTAGGGGTTACCCTACCGTAAGAGGCACCGTTGTGTAGGGGTTACCCTACCGTAAGAGGCACCATTGTGTAGGGGTTACCCTACCGTAAGAGGCACCATTGTGTAGGGGTTACCCTACCGTAAGAGGCACCATTGTGTAGGGGTTACCCTACCGTAAGAGGCACCATTGTGTAGGGGTTACCCTACCGTAAGAGGCACCATTGTGTAGGGGTTACCCTACCGTAAGAGGCACCATTGTGTAGGGGTTACCCTACCGTAAGAGGCACCATTGTGTAGGGGTTACCCTACCGTAAGAGGCACCGTTGTGTAGGGGTTACCCTACCGTAAGAGGCACCGTTGTGTAGGGGTTACCCTACCGTAAGAGGCACCATTGTGTAGGGGTTACCCTACCGTAAGAGGCACCATTGTGTAGGGGTTACCCTACCGTAAGAGGCACCGTTGTGTAGGGGTTACCCTACCGTAAGAGGCACCGTTGTGTAGGGGTTACCCTACCGTAAGAGGCACCGTTGTGTAGGGGTTACCCTACCGTAAGAGGCACCATTGTGTAGGGGTTACCCTACCGTAAGAGGCACCATTGTGTAGGGGTTACCCTACCGTAAGAGGCACCATTGTGTAGGGGTTACCCTACCGTAAGAGGCACCATTGTGTAGGGGTTACCCTACCGTAAGAGGCACCATTGTGTAGGGGTTACCCTACCGTAAGAGGCACCATTGTGTAGGGGTTACCCTACCGTAAGAGGCACCATTGTGTAGGGGTTACCCTACCGTAAGAGGCACCGTTGTGTAGGGGTTACCCTACCGTAAGAGGCACCATTGTGTAGGGGTTACCCTACCGTAAGAGGCACCATTGTGTAGGGGTTACCCTACCGTAAGAGGCACCGTTGTGTAGGGGTTACCCTACCGTAAGAGGCACCATTGTGTAGGGGTTACCCTACCGTAAGAGGCACCATTGTGTAGGGGTTACCCTACCGTAAGAGGCACCATTGTGTAGGGGTTACCCTACCGTAAGAGGCACCATTGTGTAGGGGTTACCCTACCGTAAGAGGCACCATTGTGTAGGGGTTACCCTACCGTAAGAGGCACCGTTGTGTAGGGGTTACCCTACCGTAAGAGGCACCGTTGTGTAGGGGTTACCCTACCGTAAGAGGCACCGTTGTGTAGGGGTTACCCTACCGTAAGAGGCACCATTGTGTAGGGGTTACCCTACCGTAAGAGGCACCATTGTGTAGGGGTTACCCTACCGTAAGAGGCACCGTTGTGTAGGGGTTACCCTACCGTAAGAGGCACCGTTGTGTAGGGGTTACCCTACCGTAAGAGGCACCATTGTGTAGGGGTTACCCTACCGTAAGAGGCACCGTTGTGTAGGGGTTACCCTACCGTAAGAGGCACCGTTGTGTAGGGGTTACCCTACCGTAAGAGGCACCGTTGTGTAGGGGTTACCCTACCGTAAGAGGCACCATTGTGTAGGGGTTACCCTACCGTAAGAGGCACCATTGTGTAGGGGTTACCCTACCGTAAGAGGCACCGTTGTGTAGGGGTTACCCTACCGTAAGAGGCACCATTGTGTAGGGGTTACCCTACCGTAAGAGGCACCGTTGTGTAGGGGTTACCCTACCGTAAGAGGCACCGTTGTGTAGGGGTTACCCTACCGTAAGAGGCACCATTGTGTAGGGGTTACCCTACCGTAAGAGGCACCGTTGTGTAGGGGTTACCCTACCGTAAGAGGCACCGTTGTGTAGGGGTTACCCTACCGTAAGAGGCACCATTGTGTAGGGGTTACCCTACCGTAAGAGGCACCGTTGTGTAGGGGTTACCCTACCGTAAGAGGCACCATTGTGTAGGGGTTACCCTACCGTAAGAGGCACCATTGTGTAGGGGTTACCCTACCGTAAGAGGCACCGTTGTGTAGGGGTTACCCTACCGTAAGAGGCACCGTTGTGTAGGGGTTACCCTACCGTAAGAGGCACCATTGTGTAGGGGTTACCCTACCGTAAGAGGCACCATTGTGTAGGGGTTACCCTACCGTAAGAGGCACCATTGTGTAGGGGTTACCCTACCGTAAGAGGCACCGTTGTGTAGGGGTTACCCTACCGTAAGAGGCACCATTGTGTAGGGGTTACCCTACCGTAAGAGGCACCGTTGTGTAGGGGTTACCCTACCGTAAGAGGCACCGTTGTGTAGGGGTTACCCTACCGTAAGAGGCACCGTTGTGTAGGGGTTACCCTACCGTAAGAGGCACCGTTGTGTAGGGGTTACCCTACCGTAAGAGGCACCGTTGTGTAGGGGTTACCCTACCGTAAGAGGCACCGTTGTGTAGGGGTTACCCTACCGTAAGAGGCACCGTTGTGTAGGGGTTACCCTACCGTAAGAGGCACCGTTGTGTAGGGGTTACCCTACCGTAAGAGGCACCGTTGTGTAGGGGTTACCCTACCGTAAGAGGCACCGTTGTGTAGGGGTTACCCTACCGTAAGAGGCACCGTTGTGTAGGGGTTACCCTACCGTAAGAGGCACCGTTGTGTAGGGGTTACCCTACCGTAAGAGGCACCATTGTGTAGGGGTTACCCTACCGTAAGAGGCACCGTTGTGTAGGGGTTACCCTACCGTAAGAGGCACCGTTGTGTAGGGGTTACCCTACCGTAAGAGGCACCGTTGTGTAGGGGTTACCCTACCGTAAGAGGCACCGTTGTGTAGGTTGTGTAGGGGTTACCCTACCGTAAGAGGCACCGTTGTGTAGGGGTTACCCTACCGTAAGAGGCACCGTTGTGTAGGGGTTACCCTACCGTAAGAGGCACCGTTGTGTAGGGGTTACCCTACCGTAAGAGGCACCGTTGTGTAGGGGTTACCCTACCGTCAGATGTATACATGAACAATGTTGGAAAAGTATGGTTTGAAAGTGAACATAAAGATAGGTGTAAAATAATTACTTAAAGCGAGATATCAAAGAATAATTTGAAAATAAGCATGAAAATGGTCATAGATATAATGAGTATGAACATGAAAATATAATGAGTATGAACATGAAAATATAATGAGTATGAACATGAAAATATAATGAGTATGAACATGAAAATATAATGAGTATGAACATGAAAATATAATGAGTATGAACATGAAAATATAATGAGTATGAACATGAAAATATAATGAGTATGAACATGAAAATATAATGAGTATGAACATGAAAATATAATGAGTATGAACATGAAAATATAATGGAGTATGAACATGAAAATATAATGAGTATGAACATAAAATATAATGAGTATGAACATGAGAAAATAAATAGTATGAACCATGAAAATAGAGATAATGATATGAACATGAAAATATAATGGTATGAACATGAAAAATATGGTATGAACATGAAAATATAATGAGTATGAACATAAAATATAATGAGTATGAACATAAAATAATGAATGTAACATGATGAGAATATAAATGAGTATGAACATGAAAATAATGAAAATGGTTGAAAATATAATGATGAAACATGAAAATATAATGAGTTTACATGATTTAAAATATACATGAGTAAGTATGAACATAAATATAATGATATGACATGTAAAATTAATGAATATGAAACATGAAAATATACATGATATGATACAGAAAAAATATAATCATATAATGAACAGAAATAAGATTTATAACATGAAAATACATGCAGAAATGACCACTTATCCTGATAAGAAGTTGAAACATAAAATACCCTTGATACAGCAGTTAAAGATCTCCACATATCCCTGATACAGCAGTAAAGATCTCCACATATCCCTGATACAGCAGTAAAGATCTCCACATATCCCTGATACAGCAGTAAAGATCTCCACATATCCCTGATACAGCAGAAAAGATCTCCACATATCCCTGATACAGCAGTAAAGTATTCCACATATCCCTGATACAGCAGTAAAGATCTCCACATATCCCTGATACAGCAGTAAAGTATTCCACATATCCCTGATACAGCAGTAAAGATCTCCACATATCCCTGATACAGCAGTAAAGTATTCCACATATCCCTGATACAGCAGTAAAGATCTCCACATATCCCTGATACAGCAGTAAAGATCTCCACATATCCCTGATACAGCAGAAAGATCTCCACATATCCCTGATACAGCAGTAAAGATCTCCACATATCCCTGATACAGCAGAAAAGATCTCCACATATCTCTGATACAGCAGTAAAGATCTCCATATATCCCTGATACAGCAGTTAAGATCTCCACATATCCCTGATACAGCAATAAAGTATTCCACATATCCCTGATACAGCAGAAAAGATCTCCACATATCTCTGATACAGCAGTAAAGATCTCCATATATCCCTGATACAGCAGTAAAGATCTCCACATATGCCTGATACAGCAGTAAAGATCTCCACATATCCCTGATACAGCAGTAAAGATCTCCACATATCCCTGATACAGCAGTAAAGATCTCCACATATCCCTGATACAGCAGTAAAGATCTCCACATATCCCTGATACAGCAGTAAAGATCTCCACATATCCCTGATACAGAGGCATATCCCACCCTGGCCTTATTGCAGGCTGCCAGGTAGGACTCTGGAAGCACCATATACCCTCTGGTCATTATAGATAACCTAACCGTGAGCTGCTGTTGTTATCATGTTGTTGTTTTCCTTCTTCACGTGAGCTGTTGTTGTTATCATCATGTTGTTTACCTTCTTCACGTGAGCTGTTGTTGTTATCATCATGTTGTTTACCTTCTTCACGTGAGCTGCTGTTGTTATCATCATGTTGTTTTCCTTCTTCACGTGAGCTGTTGTTGTTATCATCATGTTGTTTACCTTCTTCACGTGAGCTGCTGTTGTTATCATCATGTTGTTTTCCTTCTTCTCGTGAGCTGCTGTTGTTATCATCATGTTGTTTACCTTCTTCACGTGAGCTGCTGTTGTTATCATGTTGTTTTCCCCTTCACTGCACGGTAGAGACATCTTGTCAAACATGAAACACACGAGTGTAGGGAGGCAGTAATGACGTAGGGAAGCCACTGTAAGACGGACGTCCACTATTTATAACTACACCTTGTGTGTGTGTGTGTGTGTGTGTGTGAACACCCACTGGTCTAAACTTTGTTTGCTGGACTGGCACGCCATAGCCTTACCCTGAGCTGTCAATGATCATCCTAAACTTTCTACGAATAACTGGCGGAGGAATTGATTTTCCGGCATTTTTGGCAGTGATTCATTTAGAATGTCACCGCGCGCGCGCGCGCGCACACACACACACACACACACACACACACACACACACACACACACACACACACACACCCTCAGAGCAGATCGCACCTCCTCATATGGGAGGATGGTTCATGAGTATATCATATATGATACAATGGTCACATGGTAATGGAACATTGTGTGTGAAATTTACAGTAAGGGAGAAGTAACATGGCCGGCAGCCTGTAGCTGCAATTACAGAGCTAAGGTTGCGAAATAGATAGCAAAAAAGGCAAGGAGTTTAAGGATATACTGTGGAGATATACCAAGCATATGTACCACTCAGGCCTTGAAAGGTAGAAAGAGAGCAAAGGTGTGAGTCAGGCAGGTAGAGAAGCGAGGAGGAGGGAGGAGGAGGAGGAGGAGGAGCAGGAGGAGGAGAAGCAAAGAGTAGAAGGAGGAGGAGGAGAAGGAGGAAGAGGAGAAGGAGGAGGAGGAGAAGCGAGGAGTAGAAAGAGGAGGAGGAGAAGGAGGAGGAGAAGCGAGGAAGAGGAGGAGGAGGAGGAGGAGAAGCGAGGAGTAGAAGGAGGAGGAGGAGAAGGAGGAAGAGGAGAAGGAGGAGGAGGAGAAGCGAGGAGTAGAAGGAGGAGGAGGAGAAGGAGGAAGAGGAGGAGGAGGAGGAGAAGCGAGGAGTAGAAGGAGGAGAAGGAGGAGGAGGAGAAGCGAGTAAGAGGAGGAGAAGCGAGGAGGAGAAGGAGGAGGAGGAGAAGCGAGGAGTAAAAGGAGGAGGAGAAGCGAGGAAGAGGAGGAGGAGGAGGAAGAGGAGGAGAGTGCGGGACTTTGAGAAGAATAGTGTGGACAATGGCCGGAGATAATCCAAAACTTTTCCATAAGTTCATGAGGGAGAAAATTGTCTGTCTAAGAGCAGGTATTCCAGCTGAGGCAGTGGCATTCGAAGTGTGGTACCGGTACCACTAGTGGTACAAGAAAGACTTTGCAAATGGTACCAGAAAAGTTTACTTTTCAATATGGTACCAGCTAAACCTATCTTATTCTGCTATGATCAGTGGATTAACGTCAATCAGAGTGGCACATGGTAGCACTTGGTAATACTCTCCAGTTAATAACGTGTTTAGATAATGACTGATTTCTTAATAACGTGTTTAGATAATGACTGATTTCTTAATAACGTGTTTAGATAATGACTGATTTGTTAATAACGTGTTTAGATAATGACTGATTTGTTAATAAAGTGTTTAGATAATGACTGATTTGTGTCCCAGAACGGTAATGAAAATAATTACGTTTTTTCCTTGAGAGTAGACTTAATGATTATATTTACAGCGGATTCATAATGGGTTGTTGTAGATTAGAATTACTTTTTCGTATATCAGATTTGCTGTTCAGTTTCTTCCTATGTTCACGAATGATATATATATATATATATATATATATATATATATATATATATATATATATATATATATATATATATATATATATATATGAAATCTTTCAAGGAAAATTTGTCGAGCGTAGAATATTAAAGGTACCAAAAAGGTAATGTTGTGCAGAGGACATATGCGAGAAAAGTTTGAATATCTCTACGGGTGATACACATACATATTCGACCAGCTGACTGACCAGTTCAAAATCGTTTTCACTGCGGAAGACACTACGGTCCCAACACCAGTGAGGGAGGAGGGCTTGGAAAGCACTGAAATACGAAGAAAACGTATCTGACTGAGTACTGACAGCGACGTGACTCATAAACTCTCCTGGTTGTGATGAAGTTTCCCTGAGTGTGCGGGAGATGTGTGCGGATACGCTTTACAGCCGACATGAACTGCTTTAAGACGTCGCTGGGGGAGGAGGAAGAGGGCAAATGTGGCTTGTCACTGAAGAACGGAGACACGGGGGCGTTGTGCTTGACCTACTGACTGGTCTTCTCGACGAGTGTGGTCTGGCAGATACTAGGAGAGATGATCAGAAAGCAGAATGGATGACGTCTCGCAAAGGAAAACCTACTGTATTGAAGCGAGACAACATGTGGACAGAGAGCGGGAGTGATGCGTACCGTACAAGATGGACTTCTACGAGAAAGTGAGCCACGCTGCTGACGAAGGGGAAGGTTGGACAGACTGTGTGTGTATGTGTGTGTGTGTGTGTGTGTGTGTGTGTGTGTGTGTGTGTGTGTGTGTGTGTATGTGTGTGTGTGTGTGTTTATGTGCGTGTGTGTGTGTGTGTGTGTGTGTGTGTGTGTGTGTGTGTGTGTGTGTGTGTGTGGGTGTCTTGACTGCCAGAAAGCCTTTGACACTATACTACACTTGAGGTTGGCGAAGCTGGGGCTTCAGACAGGAGTGATGGAGGAGACTTCTCAGGTAGGCAGTGTGTTAGTGTCATAACAGAGAGTTCACTAACCCAGAGACATATTGCTCTTGTGTGAGTGGCGCTCCTCCTGCGTTGCTGCGCTACTGATTGATCACTTAATAATCATATTCCGGCGAGAAAAGAGAGATAGGGAGACAGACAGACAGACGTACATACATACAGACAGACACATACATACATACATACAGACAGACAGAGAGGCAGACAGACAGACAGACGTACATACATACAGACACACACATATACATACATACATACATACAGACAGACAGACAGACAGACAGACAAACAAACAGAAGACAGACAGACAGATAGATAGATAGATAGATAGATAGATAGATAGATAGCGAGATTGATAGATAGATAGATTGATAGATCGATAGGCAGATAGATAAATAGATAGACAGATAGATAAATGAATAACTACATGGTTCTTTCTTACGAAGGAACATACCTCCACTAAATCACCTACCAAGACCTCTAAACACTCTCACGTCCCTCCCAGACACACTCACCAACTCTAAGTGAACGGATCTCACAACACTACACAAACTAGTATGGTTTCTGGGAATTTCCCCTCGTCACGTGGGAATTATCATACCGCTCTGTGACGGCGTAACAAAACCTTGTGTCTTGCCCCCTATGTGACCAGCTCGCGTTACGGAGGCTTCGCAACATATGAGGACTGTGACGCACATGAATAATGTCAGGCACACAACTCCACCACAGTGCCATGTGTCAGCCAGGCGCCTCCAACACTGGGCCATACGTCAGCCAGGCGCCTCCAACACGGGGCTATACGTTAGCCAGGCGCCTCCAACACGGGGCTATACGTTAGCCAGGCGCCTTCAACACGGGGCCATACGTCAGCCAGGCGCCTCCAACACGGGGCTATACGTTAGCCAGGCGCCTCCAACACGGGGCTATACGTTAGCCTGGCGCCTTCAACACGGGGCTATACGTTAGCCTGGCGCCTCCAACACGTGGCCATACGTCAGCCAGGCGCCTCCAACACGGCGCCATACGTCAGCCAGGCGCCTCCAACACGGGGCCATACGTCAGCCAGGCGCCTCCAGCACGGGGCTATATGTCAGTCTATAGCCTCCAACATTTCGCTATATGTCAGCCAGGCCTGCACCTCCAACACTGCCCCATGTGTCAGCGAAATACTTTCAAGACTGCGCCATATGTCAGCTAATCACCTCCAACACGGCACTATGTGTCAGCCAGGTATCTCCAACACGGCGCCGCACACACACACACACACACACACACACACACACACACACACACACACACACACACACACACATATCAGGTCCTACAAACACACGAGAAGTTGGACGGAAGTTTGACGGGACAGGAGACGCGCGCTCGACCGCGCGCACCTCTATGGATTAAGGAGGAACTTCATGAGTAGTGGGGATTACCGGGGATTCGTCTGCCAGATTAACCACAGGAAATGACACGGTGTCATCCGGTACTGCCCACGGGGTGGGTGTGTCCTGCTCTGACCTGAGCGGGTGGAGTGAGGGAAGGAAGAAGGGAGGGAAAGAAATAAAGGGAAAGGAGGGAGGGAGGGATGGGCACTAACAGAAACGCAGGGAATAGGAGGGAAGGAAGGAGAATTAGGAATGGTATGGGGATGTGGAAGGAAAGAGGGAGAAATTTGGGGAAGGAAGTGATGGAAAGTTAGGAAAGGTAGAGAAGAGTGATGGAAAGAAAGGCAGGAATGGGGAGAAGAGGAGGAAGATTTAGTGTAGAACTAGGAGGCGGGGAGGGAGACGCACACAGAAAATTCGTGACATGGGAAATAAATGATAGAATCCCCTCCCTACGAACTGAGGGGCAAAAATCCCTCTATCCTCCCCCACCGTAAACCGAGGGAGAATATTCCTCTCCCCCCATCCTGAGGTGACCAACCTGTAACCCCCCAACCCCATTTACTCCCGCCCATACCCTCCCTCCCCAACACCGTGGTCCAACGTTTATATTTGTGAGGGAACTTTCCCGTCTGAGTTTTTAAATTCATATATGCACTACCAGCCAATTTGCATGGATATTGTCTGTAGTATTTAAGTTCTGATTTTTCTTTTTTTTTTCCCCCCTGAATGTCCGTTGTTTATATAGGCTGTAGTGCACATGAATACATATTGTACACATTGCCTATCCCAAAGCGCTGTTTGATTAGGTTGTAGGGCACAATAATACACCTGTATATACATTGTATTATCCCAAAGCTAAAGTTCTAATACTGTGATTTTCCACATTTTTGTTATCCTTCTCCTGTCTCCTGATCGCCCTGAATCTTGCAGTCTTCCCTCTCTTCATCAGAATGGCTTTCGCTTGGCGAGATCCACAGATGATGACATATTCTTTATGGTATTCATATCTGATTATCCTCTGTGAGAGATCTTGCGGGGGACCATTTGTTGAAGCTATTCATACAGCGACAGCTTTTGACAGAGTAGTACTGGGGTCTGAACTCCCAACTCCCTTTTTTGGCTCCTCTCCATCACCCTGTGTTCTCATACCTACTTCCCTCTCTGGCCTCTCCTCCATAGTAGATGTAGATCAACAACGGTGTCCCTCAGGGTTCTGTCCTGTCTCCTACGCTCCTTCTTATCAACAACTTCTTATGACAATATATAGCCAAACACATCCATTCTTTTTTCTCTTGCTTGAACTACATATCGTCTCATCACGATAGCCTCAGTAATCAAAGATATGGAGAGGATTTCCTGGCAGAGCAGACACAATCTGGTTAATTTTCATGCCCATTATTCGCTTCTTGTTATTCATTTCCCTTAAACCCTCTCACAGCTTTCATACTTACTTCTGATGGTTTTGTAATTCCATGAATTATCACAACATACATATTTGGTGTCACCTTAACGTCTAAGATATTTTGGAAACCTCACAGCATACAGTGAGCTAAGTCTGACTTCGAGAAACTGTGAGTGTGCTTAGATGCTGAGCATTCTGTTTTAAACATTTGCTCACATTATAAGAAGGATTGATTCGTCCTTTTATAGACCACTGTTGTCACATCTGGATAGCTCTGCATACTTACCGTACAGGACAGAGTTCAAAGTAAAGTGACTTGTCCACTCCTCCAGTCAGACATCAAAGTTTGACTGACTTGCTTTATGCCGCAATGTTGGTTCTCTTTCCTTTTTCCAAAGATATTACTAAGGTTTTTGCTCTTGTGTGCTCCCGCTATTAGCTAGACCACATAACATCTCATAAGGCCACTGCGTCACATAATCTGTCAGTGGCCGTCAGCAACTCAAAGGTACACTCTTTAAATGTCTACTTCTTTCCTTACATGGCTAAGCTTTGGAACTCATTTTACTTGCGTCTTTCCTAACAGCTTCAATATAACTCTGTTTCAGAAGGTTTTCAGTTCAAAATACCTGGATATTTTTCCGTTTCCCTCGTTATCTCTGAGTCTCGTTATATTTGCTTTATTTTTCACTGAAAGTCTTGCCTTGATGAGGACTTTGGTTCATAATCGGAGCCCTGTGGGTATATAGAAGGCTGTAGTGTGAGTTTGAATAGGGAGAACTTTGAGGAAGTGGTATGTTTTAGATACCTGGGAGTGGATGTAGCAGCAGATGGAACCATAGGACTTGAAATATGCCATAGGGTGGGTGAGAATTACTTGTATACATCATATATACATACATACATACATACATACATACATATATATATATATATATATACATACGTACATATATATACGAATAAAGTGCATATGAACGCGCACCTTCATAGAACATACAGACCTCCAACAGCCAGGATCGAACCCGGGACCCCTGTGCAAGAGGCAGGCATGCTAACCGCTAGGCTATGGGACTGTATAATAGGAAACAACTATTCGAAATACTAAGTACTCGAATACCCTTCGTCTCACAATGGTGAGCAACGGGGTCTATACCGGTTGTTTCCGAACAGACGCACATAGCCAGCTGATAGCGTTTTACCGAACCTAACTGTACAACGCGGAGGTATATGAATACGAATAAAGTGCATATGAATGCGCACCTTCATAGAACATACAAACCTCGAAGGGTATTCGAGTACTTAGTATTTCGAATAGTTGTTTCCTATTATACAGTCCCATAGCCTAGCGGTTACATGCCTGCCTCTTGCACAGGGGTCCCGGGTTCGATCCTGGCTGTTGGAGGTTTGTATGATATATATATATATATATATACATTTTGCTTTGTCGCTGTCTCCCGCGTTAGCGAGGTAGCGCAAGGAAACAGACGAAAGAAATGGCCCAACCCACCCACATACACATATATATATACATACACGTCCACACACGCAAATATACATACCTATACATCTCAACGTATACATATATATACACACACAGACACATACATATATACACATGTACATAACTCATACTGTCTGCCTTTATTAATTTCCGTCGCCACCCCGCCACACATGAAATTAACAACCCCCTCCCCCCTCATGTGTGCGAGGTATCGCTAGGAAAATACAGCAAAGGCCAAATTCGTTCACACTCAGTCTCTAGCTGTCATGTAATAATGCACCGAAACCACAGCTCCCTTTCCACATCCAGGCCCCACAGAACTTTCCATGTTTTACCCCAGACGCTTCACATGCCCTGGTTCAATCCATTGACAGCACGTCGACCCCGGTATACCACATCGTTCCAACTCTCTCTCTCTCTCTCTCTCTCTCTCTCTCTCTCTCTCTCTCTCTCTCTCTCTCTCTCTCTCTCTCTCTCTCTCTCTCTCTTATATATATATATATATATATATATATATATATATATATATATATTCATTTCTAAGAGGCTGCAATGCACATGTATTAATGCAAGCAGCATGTGGAGGTAGGTTTTGCTGTCTAGCGAGTGTATATATGCATCTTTTCACAACACACCACACACACACACACACACACACACACACACACACACACACATAAGAAGTAGGAGCACACTAAAGCAACACTTGCACCCCATAAAGTACAAACTAGTAATTACAAATAGGTGATCATAAATACAAACAGACACACAACTTGTTGTTGTAGGTTACGTGGCAGAAATGGGCGACGGTCGATGGGGTCGGGGTGTCGGTGGGGAGGTGATGGTGAGGAGGGTGGGGGAGGTGATGGTGAGGAGGGTGGGGGAGGTGATGGTGAGGAGGGTGGGGGTGGTGAAGGTGAGGGGGGTTTTGGGGGGAAGGGAAAATGGGGAGGGGGGGTTTTGGGGGAGGGAGGTGAGGGGTTTAAAGGGAAAATGTGGGAAAAAAATGGGGGGGGAAAGGGAAAAGGGTAGGGGGGGTGGGGGTTTAAAGGGTGGGGGAGGGGGGGGGAAAGGGAAAAGGGTAGGGGGGGTGGGGGGGAAAGGGAAAATCTGGGAGGTGGGGGTTTTTGGGGGAAAATTGGTGGGGAAAAAGGAGGGGTTTGGGGGGGAAAAGGGGCTGGGGGAGGGGGGGAAAGGGGAAAATGTGGGGTGGGGGGGAAAGGGAAAATGTGGGGGAGGGGGGGAAAGGGAAAAGGGTGGGGGGTGGGGGGAAAGGGGGAAAAGGGTAGGGGGGGTGGGGGGGGGGAAAAGGGTAGGGGGGTTTTAGGGGTTTTAAAGGGAAAATGGGGGGAGGGGGGTTTTGGGGGAAAATGTGGGAGGTGAGGGGTTTGGGGGTGTTAGGGAAAACCATGGGGGGAAGGGAAAAGGGAAAACGGGGGTTTAAAGGGGAAACCCCGGGGTGGGGTTTTAAGGGAAATTTTTGGGAAACTAGGGGGGTTTTAAGGGTGGGGGGGGGAAATGGGGGTTTGGGGGAAATCCGGGGCGGGGTTCAAGGGGAAATCCCGGGGAAAACAAGGGGGTTTTGGGGGAAATGGGGAGAAAAGGGGGTTCAAAGGGAAAAGGAGGGGGGGTTGGGGGTTTGGGGAAACGGGGAGAAAAGGGGGTTCGGAAAAAAAGGGAGGGGGAGGGGGAAAAGGGAAAATGGGGGAAAAAAAGGGGGTTTGAAAAAATGTTGGGGGAAGAAAAGGGAGGGGTTTCCGGGGGAAAATGCTGGGGAAAACCAAAAGGGGGTTTCCTTTGGGGCTGGGGGGTTTAAAGGGAAAATTTGGGGGAAAATGGGGGGTTCTGAAGGGAAATGTTGGGGGGAAAACATAGGGGGTTTTAAAGGGGAAAATGCTAGGGAGGATATAGTGGGGTTCTGAAGGGAAATGCTAGGGAGAACATAGAGGGGTTCTGAAGGGAAATGCTAGGGAGGACATAGTGGGGCTTTGAAGGGAAATGCTAGGGAGGACATAGTGGGGCCATGGAAGGGAGTGCTGGGAGGACGAACTGAAGTCCCGTAACGGAGTTTCGGGAACTGGTAACCCAGACACGCGAAAAGCACCTCCAAGGAGGACACATCTTGGAGCCTGCGATATGATAGCACGTAGCTTCTCCCCTCACCCAGGTATTCACAAGAACGTATCTTACAATTTGATTTACGAAATACACGTCCGGGATGAATATATTTCATGATGTAAGAAATACATATCCTCAAAAACGTGTTTCATAATTTGGTTTGGGAAATTCAGTTCCGTAAAAACTTAGTTTTATGACTAATAAAATACAAATGCGAAAGATCAATTTCATGGCATACTTTACGAAATACAGATCCGTAAGACGTAATTCTTTGCTTCATTTACGAAATACAACTACGAAAGAACGTATTTACCAGCTTCATTTACGAAACACCAATCCGTGTAGACCGTATTATACAGTTTAATTTACGAAACACAAATCCATGAATACGCATCCCATAGCTTAACTTCCAAAATATGATCCGTAAAAGCGTAATATCTAACTTAATTTACGGGATACAAGTTCACGAGCGAGCCGGCAAATTAAGGATATATCCGAAATAGACCAGACGCGACCGGCCAAGCCCCCCGAAAATCAGGAAATATTGCCAGTCTTACCCGATATGTCCGGGCGGAGGAGCGATTTGTCTTTATATATATACACACTGTGGCGGGGTGAGCAGGCAGGTTGTGGGCGGGAGGATTGGCTGGTTGTGTCTAGGGAGTGACTGGTGGTGTGTGGCGGATATTGGCGGGACACAGCGAGATGTGGGGAGAGAATTTTGGCGGAACAGTAGGGAGAAGTGATCGGGAAATGGCGGGGTTTTGGCGTCAATTGGTGACTCTTGGTAACATAGGAAGAATATGTGAACAGAAAATGAATGGGTAAAGAGGGAGGATAGGGAGATAGGGGTAAAAACTGGCGATTTTGGTAGATCTATGCTTTTTATAGGGATTTTGTGGTGATATTGGCGGGTTTAGCGTAAGTAAAATGAATTTTGTGATGTGGTGAGGAGTGTTACCGTAAATAGTTGGCTTTTGTGGTGAGATTGGCATTTTTACTGTAAATAGTAGGAACTTTAAGCAATAGACGATGTTTGTTGGTGAGACTAGCGGTTTTAACGTGAATAGAGGGTTTTTGTTGGTGAGACTAGCAGTTATAAAGTAAGTAGCTGGTTTTTGTTGGTGAGACTAGCAGCTATAAAGTAAGTAGCTGGTTTTTGTTGGTGAGACTAGCAGCTATAAAGTAAGTAGCTGGTTTTTGTTGGTGAGACTAGCAGTTATAACGTAAATAGATGGTTTTTATTGGTGAGACCAACAGTTTTAACGTGAATAGATGGTTTTTGTTGGTGAGACTAGCAGCTATAAAGTAAGTAGCTGGTTTTTGTTGGTGAGACTAGCAGTTATAACGTAAATAGATGGTTTTTGTTGGTGAGACCAACAGTTTTAACGTGAATAGATGGTTT
Organism: Panulirus ornatus; assembly: GCF_036320965.1. Lineage (NCBI taxonomy): Eukaryota > Metazoa > Arthropoda > Malacostraca > Decapoda > Palinuridae > Panulirus > Panulirus ornatus. Next base: position 21,774,120 of record NC_092248.1, on the reverse strand, counting down.
TTGTTGGTGAGAACAGTAGTTTTAACGTAAATAGACGGTGTTTGTTGGTGAGACTAGCAGCTATAACGTAAATAGACGGTGTTTGTTGGTGAGACTAGCAGCTATAATGTAAATAGACGGTGTTTGTTGGTGAGACTAGCAGATATAATGTAAATAGACGGTGTTTGTTGGTGAGACTAGCAGATATAATGTAAATAGACGGTGTTTGTTGGTGAGACTAGCAGCTATAACGTAAATAGACGATGTTTGTTGGTGAGACTAGCAGCTATAACGTAAATAGACGGTGTTTGTTGGTGAGACTAGCAGCTATAACATAAATAGACGATGTTTGTTGGTGAGACTAGCAGCTATAACGTAAATAGACGGTGTTTGTTGGTGAGACTAGCAGCTATAACGTAAATAGACGGTGTTTGTTGGTGAGACTAGCAGCTATAACGTAAATAGACGGTGTTTGTTGGTGAGACTAGCAGCTATAATGTAAATAGACGGTGTTTGTTGGTGAGATTAGCAGAAATAATGTAAATAGACGGTGTTTGTTGGTGAGACTAGCAGATATAATGTAAATAGACGGTGTTTGTTGGTGAGACTAGCAGCTATAACGTAAATAGACGATGTTTGTTGGTGAGACTAGCAGCTATAACGTAAATAGACGGTGTTTGTTGGTGAGACTAGCAGCTATAACATAAATAGACGATGTTTGTTGGTGAGACTAGCAGCTATAACGTAAATAGACGGTGTTTGTTGGTGAGACTAGCAGATATAACGTAAATAGACGGTGTTTGTTGGTGAGACTAGCAGCTATAACGTAAATAGACGGTGTTTGTTGGTGAGACTAGCAGCTATAATGTAAATAGACGGTGTTTGTTGGTGAGACTTGCAGATATAATGTAAGTAGACGGTGTTTGTTGGTGAGACTAGCAGATATAATGTAAATAGACGGTGTTTGTTGGTGAGACTAGCAGCTATAACGTAAATAGACGATGTTTGTTGGTGAGACTAGCAGCTATAACGTAAATAGACGGTGTTTGTTGGTGAGACTAGCAGTTATAACGTAAATAGATGGTTTTTGTTGGTGAGACCAACAGTTTTAACGTGAATAGATGGTTTTTGTTGGTGAGAACAGTAGTTTTAACGTAAATAGACGGTGTTTGTTGGTGAGACTAGCAGCTATAACGTAAATAGACGGTGTTTGTTGGTGAGACTAGCAGCTATAATGTAAATAGACGGTGTTTGTTGGTGAGACTAGCAGATATAATGTAAATAGACGGTGTTTGTTGGTGAGACTAGCAGATATAATGTAAATAGACGGTGTTTGTTGGTGAGACTAGCAGCTATATCGTAAATAGACGATGTTTGTTGGTGAGACTAGCAGCTATAACGTAAATTGACGGTGTTTGTTGGTGAGACTAGCAGATATAATGTAAATAGACGATGTTTGTTGGTGAGACTAGCAGCTATAACGTAAATAGACGGTGTTTGTTGGTGAGACTAGCAGATATAACGTAAATAGACGGTGTTTGTTGGTGAGACTAGCAGCTATAACGTAAATAGACGATGTTTGTTGGTGAGACTAGCAGATATAACGTAAATAGACGGTGTTTGTTGGCGAGACGAGCAGTTTTAACGTTAATAGACGGTGTTTGTTGGCGAGACGAGCAGATCTACCGTTAATAGACGGTTTTAGTCGGTGAGACTAGCAGGGTTTTTTCACAGGTCTCTGGGAGAAGGGGCTTGGGAGGAGCCAGGTGAAAGCCTCTTTCCCTAAGCCCTTGTGCCACACGACCTCCCCTGGCGTGGGATGTTGACTCTCTCCTCTCTCCTCTCTCTTCCATGTGAGACTACGTCATGTCGAGAGTGAAACCTCCACAATGAACCGTAACGTCTCATGTGTGATATCAACCCACTGAGGGTCTGACTTATGACCCGTTGTGACCTCTGTCATCCCTTTGCGCTACCGCTGGCAGAATGAGGATGGGATGCACGATGCATTGACCCGGGGTTACCCACACGAATGAGGTCAATGGTCGCTCTTCATCACACGAGGACCAGACGGGTGAATGTGTCTTGGGTTGTGCTCTCGCCCGTGCCATCATGTCCTACGCTACCTTACGAGAAAACAAACAAACAAACAAACAAACAAACAAACATAAATCTCTTAGAATAATGACCGTACGCTTTGATTACCAGAGAGAGAGAGAGAGAGAGAGAGAGAGAGAGAGAGAGAGAGAGAGAGAGAGAGAGAGAGAGAGAGAGAGAGAGAGAGAGAGAGAGAGAGAGAGAGAGAGAGAGAGAGAAAAGAGAGATAGAGTTAGAGGCTTTGCGTAATGTATCATAATTATGTATTCAGTGAGACTGCGCGAGATATGTTAGAGGGAGGGACGTGGTGTGTGTGTGTGTGTGTGTGTGTGTGTGTTTGTGTGTGTGTGTGTGTGTGTGTGTGTGTGTGTGTGTGTGTGTGTGTGTGTGTGTGTGTGGTTACACCTATCTGAGCGAGTGTATAAGGCATGGTGTTGCCTCTAAGTGTATCAGTATACAGTTCAGGGGAAACACTGTATACCCAGTGACTTACAGTGCATGGTCTTGCTTTCACAAGCTCTGTCACTGCTTGATGAACGGCGGGTGGATGACTGTGGTCCCACCAGCACTGCTCAGTGCCTCTGTATACACCCCAGGGTTGTATGATTATGGTCATGCACTTCCCCAGGGTTGTATGATTATGGTCATGCACTTCCCCAGGGTTGTATGATTATGGTCATGCACTTCCCCAGGGTTGTATGATTATGGTCATGCACTTCCCCAGGGTTGTATGATTATGGTCATGCACTTCCCCAGGGTTGTATGATTATGGTCATGCACTTCCCCAGGGTTGTATGATTATGGTCATGCACTTCCCCAGGGATGCATGATTATGGTCATGCACTTCCCCAGGGTTGTATGATTATGGTCATGCACTTCCCCAGGGTTGTATGATTATGGTCATGCACTTCCCCAGGGTTGTATGATTATGGTCATGCACTTCTCCAGGGTTGTATGATTATGGTCATGCACTTCCCCAGGGTTGTATGATTATGGTCATGCACTTCCCCAGGGTTGTATGATTATGGTCATGCACTTCTCCAGGGTTGTATGATTATGGTCATGCACTTCCCCAGGGTTGTATGATTATGGTCATGCACTTCCCCAGGGTTGTATGATTATGGTCATGCACTTCTCCAGGGTTGTATGATTATGGTCATGCACTTCTCCAGGGTTGTATGATTATGGTCATGCACTTCCCCAGGGTTGTATGATTATGGTCATGCACTTCCCCAGGGATGCATGATTATGGTCATGCACTTCCCCAGGGTTGTATGATTATGGTCATGCACTTCCCCAGGGTTGTATGATTATGGTCATGCACTTCCCCAGGGTTGTATGATTATGGTCATGCACTTCTCCAGGGATGCATGATTATGGTCATGCACTTCCCCAGGGATGCATGATTATGGTCATGCACTTCCCCAGGGTTGTATGATTATGGTCATGCACTTCCCCAGGGTTGTATGATTATGGTCATGCAAGCACCGCTGGATGCATCTGCTTAATGTACTTCCCTTAGATTGCTTGATTCTGGTCATGCAAGCGCTGCTGAGTGCTTCTTCATGCAAGCGCTGCTGAGTGCTTCTTCATGCAAGCGCTGCTGAGTGCTTCTTCATGCACTTCCCCTGGGTTGCTTGATTCTGGTCGTTCAAGCACTGCTGGCTGATCCTGCTTCGTGCACTTCCTGGGGAATGCCTGACTCAGGTCTTGAAAGCGCACACAACTGAGACAATAGTTTTTGCTTGATTTTTTTTTAACTGTGACGTCAAGCAATACGAGGCGTCCCTCTGTGGCGTCTGCGGATGTATAGAGACGCCCGGGTACAACCATACAGAGACACACACGCTCGCGCACGGACGTACAGACAATGATGCAATCAGAAACAAAGGCAGACAAAGAGAAACACACACACACACACACACACACACACACACACACACACACACACACACACACACACGGCAGCGTCGCAAGAGCCTCGTTTGACTCTCCGGTTGAAAAAATATTTCCGCCTCCAATTGATTCTGATCCACCCAGAGACCTGGCTGCGTCCGACGTCCCCTCGTGCTGGCTTGCCTCGGGAGAGAGAGAGAGAGAGAGAGAGAGAGAGAGAGAGAGAGAGAGAGAGAGAGAGAGAGAGAGAGAGAGAGAGAGAGAGAGAGAGAGAGGTGGAGGATGGTTGAAAAGTGTCTGTGCACGGCAGGTGACAGCAAACAGAGATAAGCAGGTGTTGTGTGCAGCAGAGAACTACAGTACGGTCGGTGTGCCCCGCTGTGAGTCCTCACAGAGGTAGGAAGACCACCTCCTCTGTACCACGGGCTACCAAGACTACCACCCAGGTCATCTCCTGCTGGAGAAGGCATCTTGAGACAGCTGAGGGGCAGTGGGTGGAGGTAGGGAGGAGGATTGTAAATCATCACCCTCCTGTATTATCACCTTCGAGAGATAGGAAACGAGGAAGGGCCAACCGAGGATCAGTCATTTGGAGGATCAGTCATCTGTTGCTGACGTTATCTCCGTCAGGTGGAAGAGGAGAAGACGTACTGGTGCAGTGGTTAACGTTGCTCAAGGTCACGCATTTGCGGGACGCCCCGAGGCCGCATAGGTTCGAATCCCGGTTGCGGTAGTCGGTCCACAGTCAACTGCCTGAGGGTTGGTCGATAAACTGGTTATCTGGCTTAGGCTGCGACATGTAACGCGGCCGGGGTAAACCATGGAAAGGTGTGTGGTGCCTGGTTGTGGATACGTGGCTATGGTTTCGGTGCGTTACACATAACAACGAGAGAGAGAATGTGGTCTTTTTTCGTGTGTTCCTGGCACCACCTTGCCAACTCGGGAAGTGGATATATATATATATATATATATATATATATATATATTTTTTTTTTTTTTTTTTTTTTTTTTTTTTTTTTTTTTTTTATACTTTGTCGCTGTCTCCCGCGTTTGCGAGGTAGCGCAAGGAAACAGACGAAAGAAATGGCCCAAACCCCCCCCCCCCCATACACATGTACATACACACGTCCACACACGCAAATATACATACCTACACAGCTTTCCATGGTTTACCCCAGACGCTTCACATGCCTTGATTCAATCCACTGACAGCACGTCAACCCCTGTATACCACATCGCTCCAATTCACTCTATTCCTTGCCCTCCTTTCACCCTCCTGCATGTTCAGGCCCCGATCACACAAAATCTTTTTCACTCCATCTTTCCACCTCCAATTTGGTCTCCCTCTTCTCCTCGTTCCCTCCACCTCCGACACATATATCCTCTTGGTCAATCTTTCCTCACTCATTCTCTCCATGTGCCCAAACCATTTCAAAACACCCTCTTCTGCTCTCTCAACCACGCTCTTTTTATTTCCACACATCTCTCTTACCCTTACGTTACTTACTCGATCAAACCACCTCACACCACACATTGTCCTCAAACATCTCATTTCCAGCACATCCATCCTCCTGCGCACAACTCTATCCATAGCCCACGCCTCGCAACCATACAACATTGTTGGAACCACTATTCCTTCAAACATACCCATTTTTGCTTTCCGAGATAATGTTCTCGACTTCCACACATTTTTCAAGGCTCCCAAAATTTTCGCCCCCTCCCCCACCCTATGATCCACTTCCGCTTCCATGGTTCCATCCGCTGACAGATCCACTCCCAGATATCTAAAACACTTCACTTCCTCCAGTTTTTCTCCATTCAAACTCACCTCCCAATTGACTTGACCCTCAACCCTACTGTACCTAATAACCTTGCTCTTATTCACATTTACTCTTAACTTTCTTCTTCCACACACTTTACCAAACTCCGTCACCAGCTTCTGCAGTTTCTCACATGAATCAGCCACCAGCGCTGTATCATCAGCGAACAACAACTGACTCACTTCCCAAGCTCTCTCATCCCCAACAGACTTCATACTTGCCCCTCTTTCCTTTTAGTCGCCTTCTACGACACGCAGGGAATACATGGGAAGTATTCTTTCTCCCCTATCCCCAGGGATAATATATATATATATATATATATATATATATATATATATATATATATATATATATATATATATATATATATATAAAACATATAATATCGCCTTGATTATAAAATTCAGTTGCCTATGTCGCATCAGCTGACATAATAAGATTATAAAGAGTAATATTTCTTAAATGATAGATACTTCGTGAATGTTCAGATCATAATAAGAATGGTTCATGAAGGAAGAGTGGTCATTATAACTGTGTGCCACCACACTATGGATCCCTCATGATGGTGCCCTGTTAACCTCCACACTATTAACCTCAAGAGACGAATCAGACCCCATGATTGGTCGGCATCGCCCGCCAATCAGAGCACGGGAGCAGAAGAGGTTTAAAACTGCGAATTTTGGAGTGATGCCATGAGAGAGAAAGACTTTCTTTGATGCCATTATGACTCGGATGCAATAAACGTGTTTCTTCTGCTGAACAAGTGTGTTCAAAGCCGTTACTTCAGACGCAGGTAAAAGATGACGAGACAAAGAACCTCTCTCTCTCTCTCTCTCTCTCTCTCTCTCTCTCTCTCTCTCTCTCTCTCTCTCTCTCTCTCTCTCTCTCTCTCATAATTCACGTTCCAGTGCCTGAGCAGCCGCGATACTACAAGATTTAATTAACTAAATGATTAACATCATATGACCCCAACATATGAGGCTCCTACGATCCCACAGGACCCCAGCATATGAGGCTCCTACGATCCCACAGGACCCCAACATATGAGGCTCCTACGATCCCACAGGACCCCAACATATGAGGCTCCTACGATCCCACAGGACCCCAGCATATGAGGCTCCTACGATCCCACAGAAACCCAACATATGAAGCTCCTACGATCCCACAGGACCCCAGCATATGAGGCTCCTACGATCCCACAGGACCCCAGCATATGAAGCTCCTACGATCCCACAGGACCCCAGCATATGAAGCTCCTACGATCCCACAGGACCCCAGCATATGAGGCTCCTACGATCCCACAGGACCCCAGCATATGAGGCTCCTACGATCCCACAGGACCCCAACATATGAGGCTCCTACGATCCCACAGGACCCCAGCATATGAGGCTCCTACGATCCCACAGGACCCCAGCATATGAGGCTCCTACGATCCCACAGGAACCCAGCATATGAGGCTTTTACAATCCCAGAGGACCCCAACATATGAGGCTCCTACGATCCCAAGTATAAGGAGCCCAACATGTGTGGCTCCTACAATCCAAAAGGACCCCAGCCTGTAAGGATCCTATAATTCAAAAGGAGCCCGACTTGTGAGGCCCTTACCATACCAAAGGACCCCAACACATGGGTTCCTGTGATCTCAAAGGACCCCATCGGCACAATACACTTGACTCAAACGCATCCCCGTCTTGATGCATGCCTTAACTGGGCTATTTAACAGCCCAGCAGGGGAACCTGTGATACAAACTGGATTCCTGCAGGGCAGTTATCTTAAGCGTGACCTGGTCTTGCTCCACAACCTAAACTCGTGTGGAATATAATGATTACTTACAGCTAAATACAGGGACGATTTGAAGCATTCAGTAGGTTCCCATGACGAGACACAGACTACCACGTTCTCTCTCTCTCTCTCTCTCTCTCTCTCTCTCTCTCTCTCTCTCTCTCTCTCTCTCTCTCTCTCTCTCTCTCTCTCTCTCTCTCTCTCTCTCTCTCTCTCCATTTCGTGTTTGGCCTGGAATATATATATCTTTTTCTTATTCCTTTCCAGACTTTACCTAGACAGAAATTTCCTGGTATATCCAGCTTAGATGCCTGGCCTGGATGAGGACATCCAGCCCTGCCAGGCCTAGCCTGGATGAGGACATCCAGCCCTGCCATGCCTAGCCTGGATGAGGACATCCAGCCCTGCCAGGCCTAGCCTGGATGAGGACATCCAGCCCTGCCAGGCCTAGCCTGGATGAGGACATCCAGCCCTGCCATGCCTAGCCTGGATGAGGACATCCAGCCCTGCCAGGCCTAGCCTGGATGAGGACATCCAGCCCTGCCTGGCATAGCCTGGATGAGGACATCCAGCCCTGCCAGGCCTAGCCTGGATGAGGACATCCAGCCCTGCCTGGCCTAGCCTGGATGAGGACATCCAGCCCTGCCTGGCCTAGCCTGGATGAGGACATCCAGCCCTGCCAGGCCTAGCCTGGATGAGGACATCCAGCCCTGCCTGGCCTAGCCTGGATGAGGACATCCAGCCCTGGCTGGAGTCACCGTCATAAAGTATGCAAGCACGACGGCAGTTTAGCCGACCAACACACCTGCCCTGCAGTATGGATTTCCAGTAACGCATCCTGACCCACACTGGAAGAAAGGCACCACTCTGCAGTTTCCCTTCACCCCACTTCCTCCCCTCTACTCTCTCTCTCCTCCACCACCAGAGACACTGGCAGACACACGGTCTTCCAGGCCCAACAGCTGGAAGTCCACCGGCTGGTAGACAGATGGATTTCCAGGCCCATCACCTGGCAGACAGGCAGTCTTCCAAGTCCAACAGCTGGAAGCCCACTAGCTGGCAGTCAGACGGTCCTCCAGACCCACCATCTGAGGGCTAGACCGCCTTCCAAGCTCACCAGCTGGCAG
>NC_092248.1:21667918-21762918 GCF_036320965.1 Panulirus ornatus | reverse complement strand
TGTATATGTGAGTGTGGACGCATATGTATATATATGTGTATGTGGGTGGGTTTGGCCATTCTTTCGTCTGTTTCCTTGCGCTACCTCGCTAACGCGGGAGACAGCGACAAGGTATAATAAATATAATAGAAATATAATAATAATAATAATAATAATAATAATAATAATAATAATAATAATAATAATAATAATATAATAATAATAATAATAATAATAATAATAATAATAATAATAATAATGATAGTAGTAATAATGATAATGATAAAAATGATAATGATAATGATAGTAATAATGACAATAATATAATAATAACAATACTAATGACAATGATAATGATAAAAATGATAATGATAATGATAGTAATAATGACAGTAATATAATAATAACAATACTAATGACAATGATAATGATAATAGTAATAATAGTAATCTTTCTTCTTTTAAACTATTCGCCATTTCCCGCGTTGGCGAGGTAGCGTTAGGAACAGAGGACTGGGCCTTTTTTGGAATATCCTCACCTGGCCCCCTCTGTTCCTTCTTTTGGAAAAAAAAAAAAAAAAAAAAAAAAAAAAACGAGAGGGGAGGATTTCCAGCCCCCCGCTCCCAAATAATAGTAATAATGATAATAATAATAATAATAATGATAATAATAATAATAATAATAATAATAATAATAATAATAATAATAATAATGATAATAATAATAATAATAGTAATAATAATTATGATAAATGTAATTGACAATCTATGTATATGAGAGGTTGAGTGGGTTTGGGAAGTTAGATAGTTGTTCGCTGATGATACAGCGCTGGTGGCTGATTTGGATGAGAAACTGCAGAAGCTGGTGACTGAGTTTGGTAAAGTGTGTGAAAGAAGAAAGCTGAGAGTAAATGTGAATAAGAACAAGGTTATTAGGTACAGTAGGGTTGAGGGACAAGTCAACTGGGAGGTAAATTTGAATGGAGAAAAACTGGAGGAAGTGAAGTGTTTTAGATATCTGGGAGTGGATCTGGCAGCGGATGGAACCATGGAAGATGCATCGCGCGCACGCGGGGGAAGGTGGTTACTGTTTTTCATGTGTGGCGGGGTGGCGGCAGGAATGGATTAAAGCAGTACGTATGAATATGTACATGTGTATATATGTATATGTCTGTGTATGTATATATATGTGTACATTGAGATGTATAGGTATGTATATTTGCGTGTGTGGACGTGCATGTATATACATGTGTATGTGGGTGGGTTGGGCCATTCTTTCGTCTGTTTCCTTGCGCTACCTCGCTAACGCGGGAGACAGCGTCAAAGTATGATGAATATGTATATGACTAGATAAGCAGATCATTTTCTCATTTATCTTACCCAGGTAATTTACGCTAACTACCCTAATTCTTGGACGCACTGTGTATTGCTTGTTATCCCTCACTGTACGGTCTGTACTTGCCACCACCTACCCCAAGGTATGTGCCATTCACCACTGAAATGATTTATTTATGTATAAAGAGGCAGTAAAGTTATGAGAAGATAACTAAAGATTACCTTGTGGATTGATAATACATCATAACCTTCTGGGTCACGTGAAAGGCCAAGCCATCATATCCAGGGGTCGTGCAGTCGTGCTCAAAGGATCGAATTGTCGTGCTCACGGGTCGTAACGTTGTGCTTAAGGGTCATAACGCTGTGCTTAAGGATTGACCCGTCGTGCTCAAGGGTCGTGCAGTCGTGCTTAAAGGATCGAATTGTCGTACTCAAGGGTCGTAACGTCGTGTTCAAGGGTCTTGGTCAAAGATCGTACCATAGTGGTTAAGGATTGAAGCGTCATGCTCAAGGGTCGAACGCCGTGCTTCGAGGGTCGTGCACATGGGTCGAACGTCGTGCTCAAGGGTCGTGCTCAAGGGTCGTGCTCAAGGGTCGAACGTCGTGCTCAAGGGTGGCACCGTCACGCCCACTGGAGGTTGAAAGATATCCCAGGTCACACACAGAGAGTGAGCCAGTGTATGACACGACCAAAAATAGCAACATTTAATATTTCGTAATGACTCGACCAGCCATATTAATAACTCAATTTTTGTGTCGCGTCTATAATTTCATCGTTCCATCGTGAACGTGCAATGTATAATTGAAAATTAAGTTTTTTTCGTATATTATTTATATAGAATCAATGTTATTTTGCGTTGTTTTTTCCGAGTAAAAAAAAATGATTCATGCGTCACAGAAATACATTCATCATCCATTTCATTCACCGTGTACAACGACAGCTATCGTTTTCAGGTGTGGCATTGCTGGGTTCTAGTGAGAGTAGGTTAGAATTATTCGTTTATTCATTTATTGATAGTTACCCCCACGAGGGCCAATTTCATTTACAGAATCCCGGTGTTACCGGGCTCCGCCTTGCAAAGGTTACATCTAGAATGAAAAGTCACTTCCTGCGAGGCTGCATCATTGGGAATACCGTCTCTTCAACGAACATTATCGCGGATCAGGACTGCTACACCATCATACATACCCATCTTTCGTCGTGGTCACCAGTAAGTCCAGGATGATTGCCTCCTCATCCACCGTATGGTTCACGTCACCTCCCATAGTTCCATTCGCTGGCACGTCCACTCCACAGGTACTCAAAGCTCCGCTTCCTCCAGCCAACATGTCCCTCCCCTCGTGACCTGACTCTCTCGTCACTACTGACTCTCAACTTACCTCCTCCCACACACTCTCCCGCAGCGAAAAAGATGGTAACAGAATTAAGGCAGCTCAGGTCCAGCTGGAAACCTTAGGCGTGCTCACCGTGGAAGAGAGAAGAGTGAGGGGTGACCTTACCAAGAATTCTAAGTTTTTCCATCAGAAATATGATGCAGACAGTAAAACGTTCTACGAAAGATATAGGGATTGGACAATCAGGGAACATAATATGAAATTAAGCAAGAGACGTTACAAAACATGTCACGAAGTACTTTGATGGTGTAAGTATGTTCAAAAAATGGTATACTCTGAAGGATGATGCGTTAAATGTGGACAGAACTGAGAGGTTAAAAAGGTTTTACGAGAATAGAAAGGCGTGTAAGATACAGCGAAGTACATGTTGTAGAGATGGAGACCCACAAGTGTAACACTCCCTTCCAGCACAGAACGAATAGGTAATATCACACACACACACACGCACACACACACACACACACACACACATATACGTAGTATAGATGATAAACAGTTTGACAGATATAAGAAGGATCTCCCAGACATGGAAAAAACATAGAAATGATGCACACTCACAAGTGTAAACAAACACGTGAGTCTCAGCTGTGACGTCACGCTGGCCTAGGGAGCAGCAGCAGCAGCAGCGGCCCTCCCGCTCGATACTGCTTGCCTGCCGTGCTGCACAATGCGCCATGCAACACTTGCTTTCATCTGCTTGCCAGATCTGTTTGGCGCTGCGTCAAGCAACACTTCCTCTCATCTCTGGTTTCGTGTTTTCACTTCTATACAGTTATTGGCTCCGGCCATTGAGCCTTCTATATTCGCTTTGTTGAATTCCCTTGAAACCCCGACTGTAAGTGATGGCTTCGCTGCGTTCTCTCGTCTCCGGCCTCAAGATCTCGCACCTCTTATAGTTTCATTCAATAACCCGTCTGGAACTCGTGGCCTCAGAAGCATTTTTCTGTGATCGTTGGCCTCGTCTCGTAATCTGTCTGGTTTCATTAAGGGTTCCACGTTATCTCTTGCCTCGTGCCATGCTCTCCGTCTTATCACCTGGCGACCACGATTCTCCTGATTAGGCCTCCCATTTCCTTGATTAGTGGCTTCAGTATACCCCTTCATCTCTGGCTTCAATGGCGCCTTCCAATCTTTGATTTTTCTCTAATACCTTTATTGAGATGTTTATTTTCCATTTTAGCTGGTGCTGGTTTCGTTAATGTGTGGTATGTGTCTGTCTTCACCCACCACTGGCCTCATGAGGATCATATTTCTCTGGCTCTTCATCCGCTGTTGACTTCATCGAGTCTTTCATTTTTAGCTTCATTCTCGACTCGTATCATTACACGTCCCATCCATGGTTTCTTCCATTACTGGCCTCATAAGGTCTTTCATCGATGGTTTCGTCCATTACTGGCCTCATAAGGTCTTTCATCAATGGTTTCGTCCATTACTGGCCTCATTAGGTCTTTCATCAATGGTTTCGTCCATTACTGGCTTCATTAAGGTGCTTCCCATCTATGGTTTCCTCCAGTACTGGTAGCGTTAACATTTCAGTCCGCTGCTGCTTGCCTCACTGAAGCTGTTTGAAAATTTCCATAAAATCAGAATTTTGAATCCGATTACACGAGGCAACATTAGCATCAGACGTGCAGGAGAACTACTGTACTGAGTGATGAAAGCCATTTGTTAGCTCTTGTTTGTTATTGTCTCTGTGTACAGTGAGTGGGTGGGAGCTGTGCACTCATGTGGTCCTGCTTCTTATTCTTTGCTCTAACTCTCTCTCTTTCTCTCTCTCTCTCTCTCTCTCTCTCTCTCTCTCTCTCTCTCTCTCTCTCTCTCTCTCTCTCTCTCTCTCTCTCTCTCTCTCTCTCTCTCTTGCTTTTTGAATCCTCCTTTGCTAGGGGCATTTGCTTTTCCTTTATTCCTTTTCTTTTCTCTTCCGCGAGTCAACATTTCCGTTGCTGAAGAACTGCTTTCTCACATCCCACTTTCCAGTTGCTCCCTCCTGTTCTTGATCTCGTAATAACAAAGAACAGTAAGAGTCATCATGGTTTCTCAGAAGCTGATACGTAATGATCGTGTCTCTAACTCTTCTTCTTCCACTGCGGGCAGATCGAGGGTTCCGTTCCTATCTTCGGAGATTCGTTCCTTTCAGTTTCGTACCGTTCTCGATGCATTCCCCTGGACCCTGTCTAGCAGTTCTATGTGGCTCTTAAAGTGATGAGACGAGAATGTTGCGGCATATCTGAGCTTGGGGTGAATGTGCGTTGTGTGTGTATGCCTTCCAGAGCATATGGCTCTTCATATACATGAAGGCTATTCTCCAGGGCTAAACTTCATAAGCCATTTGTCTGACCACCACTGCGTCGTGTGAAGGTCGCTGCTGCAGTATATTGTAACCCATGGTGCCTACAATCTTGGCATCACAAGTTTTCCACAACCATGCATTATCCTTCAAGTCTTATGATGATGATGATGATGAAAATGATAATGATAATGATATTACGTTATTGAATCAGAAGCAGCCAAAAGCTGGAAATATACGAATTACACACAGTAATGACAGCGGAGTTCCAATAAGGCAATCGGGGCAGCTTAAACAGACAGTCTTCACAGTAACGACGGGGCAACAGCTTACTGCTCACTGACGATGTTCACAGTGGTAGGGATAGGGACGTCCTTGTAGCGGTTTGCACGTGCTCGGATGGACTCTATCCAACTGTGCTGACCTGCATCACGGGGACAAGGGATCTGTTAGCAGGAGGTGACGGTGGCGAGAATGATGCCGTTGTTTCTTCCTCGACTGCAGGCTGAGGTGAAGGTGATGGTTAGTGAGAGTCTCAGAGGACGAGTTTGGTTAGTGCTTCTTGATAGATGGTGTAAGAGAGACCGAGGATAACCTTGCATGCCTGGCTCGCTCTTTTCTGTACCTCTTTTTCATTAGCCCCTGTTGTGTGGTGGATAGGGAGGAACACCAGGCGCAGAAGGCATGGGTCTGATGAAGTAGTTTTGTGTAATTTCCATAATGACCTCTGTAAAGTGAGGGAGTTTTACGCTCATAAGGGCCCCCATCTCTTGAACAATCTCTTCTACCATACAACGTTATGTGTGTGTGTGACACAGAGAGCGGCCAGTGTACACACGACCATCTTGCAAGAGTGGTCTTCAGCAGTGGAGGGTGGGGGTGAGGGGTGGCGGAAGGCTTGGGGGCCCCATGGTATGCCAGTAACCACAACAAACAGTGCGCTCCGCCCACTACACACATCTGGGGTGGGGGAATGAGGGTGACCCGTGCGTCCATAAAGACAGGTTAATGACGGTAATGATGGACGCCTGAGACCTGCCCCCCGCCAGTCGTCTGCCCGTGACTGGCTCTGCCGTGTGTGCATGGTTGTCTACCATGTCCAGTCCAGTGCTGGTCATCAACTGCTCTGCTTTAGGAGCGTTTAAGTGATGCTCTGGTCCATCTTACAACCTCCGTGTCAGTAGGCCGTATGCACCAGACGCCTAGGGACGTACCATCCTCCTGACTCAGGACCATCTCACGCCTTCCCTGTCACTATAGGTTGTTGACAGCAGCTGTCCAGGGGAGCACTACCATCCTTACTTGTAGGTGATGAAGTTATGCCCAGATCCATCTCACATGGTAGGATGGTTTAGTTATGCCCAGATCCATCTTACATGGTAGGATGGTTTAGTTACTTTCTATTTCATTAATACTGAGCTGACATGTCATATTTCATATATTTACACCTACCAAACACCTAATCCTCCTTATTCTTTACCATTTGTATTTACACCTATATATTCTCGCCTTTTCCTTTCATGTTTCCCTGTATACGTATTCGATGAGGACTTGTCTATGATCAGTGCCTGACATAAGTGTTTGGTCTCTTCTTACTTCATAAGGATGAGGTAAGACAGGTTCACTATGGCTGTCCATGATTTACCAAGTATTGTATACAACATTTCACCTATGTACTAGGCATCTCCTTATGAAAGTTAGATACACGTTACACAGATAATATTACATACAAGATGGAAACCTCCATGGCAGGAAAGTATGGAGCTCGAACTCTTGTGGCTTTAGGCTTACCGACTGTCATGGTCATCAAAGCCGTTTCGTCGATCACGGATCGTAGGTTATATGGCAGGTCTGGTGTGGGGAGAGTGACGGGCGGGGAGAGGACTCAAGGGAAAGGTATGGCGGAGAAAATGTCTGGGGGTCAGGCAATGTGACTCCACTAAGTCTCCCTGCACTCCCTTGGAGGGTCATTCCTTTGATCTACATGAGGTAGGGCTGGTGCTGGAGGTGACTTTACAAGGGTCTGGTCAACATGCTGACTGGTCGTCCAATAGTGGGGCCACCGTGTGTTCAGTTGTACGTGGATGGCTGGAGCTCTATCATGCATGAATGTGGACAGGTTCAAGCCCTGGTAGGCGCTACTTAACATATTACTGTACATATCTTTTGGTAGAGAGGGCCTTCGCGAATGGTGGTGTCTAGTGCACAGGCGAAACGTAATACTCAACAGATGTTGAAAGTCTATGGACGAGTTGCTTTTCGCTCATCCTCCTCAAATAGAATAATCCCTGAGACTTATGAAAAATGTGTCGAAAATAATTGAACAACTGGTTAAGGATATTCTTTTTCTTTTTTCTTTTTTAGATATTCGCCATTTCCCGCGTTAGCGATGTAGCGTTAAGGACAGAGGACTGAGCCTTAGAGGGAATATCCTCTATATTTATCTTTGTGTTCCTGTAGTAAACTTTAGTGCAGGAACACATTCACGACAACATATAGAAAGGAGGAGACGGTCGTGCGAGATATTGTGGCCAGAAACTGCAAGGCGATTGATGAAGACGAAGGATATCAGTCTGATGATATACCACAACTATCTGGAAACATGTTCACTCGTACTGAACACTAATATGGTACGTAGCTCTGGAAGGTTTGAATCGCAACATTGAGGACAGTCTGCCTCACCACATAAACTACACCAGACATACAACTTGCTCCCTGAGCCGCCGCCTCTTGCTCGTCTTATAATGTGAAATCAAACATCATGAACAAAATCATGGAACAAGATGAACGAGGGAGATTATAATGAATAACAACTAAGTCATTACTAGTTGCAGTGATCGGAGGAGACTACAGGTATTCGAAGCCATTCACATAAGAGAGAAAGCACCTGTCAAGACCACATGACCACCGCCATACAGCTATTGGGTGGTTCACCAATAGGACGTAGACCTAACGCCTTTTTAGGACAATAGGAGCGTGTCCCTGACCCACTTGGTCCTGTTTTTCGAAGGTCAGAGAGAATCAGACGAGTCCGACCTGACCTCAACTTCACACCAGGACAATAACGGTCTCGCTTGGCCCAACTTTGTGTATTCAGTGATGGATGATCTATAATCCTATCTCGTTTCATATTGTTCTGAGTTTCCTCAACTGTAAGTTTTCTATATTTCTGTATGTATATTTTGTATTTAGGTTGTAGCTCATACTGCCCCTCATAAAATTGTTAATTTGTTTCACTTTTGTTGTTTTCTATTACTTTTCATGTGCTTTGTACTGTGGGTTTTTCTGAGTTTCTTTCATATATCCAAGTTCATTACGTTTTACATTTCTTATCTAAGTTTTGTGACTCAGATATTTCTCTTTTTTGTAGATTCCTGATGATGCCTCTGTGAAGGCGAAAGCTTGATTGAAATGAAATAGATATTTTCTGACAATTGGTGTTTACGTGCCCACGTGATGGTCGAATGATATTGAGAAAATTAGAGAACATGAAAAAAAGGTTATAACTCTGAATTTACGGTCGAATTCAATTCTATGTGCGTTAGAGAGAATCCGCCCCCAACTTATACTGATATATATATATATATATATATATATATATATATATATATATATATATATATATATATATATATATATATATATATATATATATACATATATATATATATTTTTTTTTTCATACGATTCGCCATTTCCCGCATTTGCGAGGTAGCGTTAAGAACAGAGGACTGGGCCTTAGAGGGAAAATCCTCACCTGGCCCCCTTCTCTGTTCCTTCTTTTGGAAAATTAAAAAAAAAAAAAACGAGAGGGGAGGATTTCCAGCCACCCGCTCCCTCCCCTTTTAGTCGCCTTCTACGACACGCAGGGAATACGTGGGAAGTATTCTTTCTCCCCTATATATATATTCTCTGTTCTTAGCGCTACCTCGCTAACGCGGGAAATGGCGAATAGTTTGAAAGAAATATATATATATATATATATATATATATATATATATATATATATATATATATATATATATATATATATATATATATATGTGTGTGTGTGTGTGTGTGTGTGTGTGTGTGTGTGTGTGTGTGTGTGTAAGTCAGACGTGACTCAGCGCCAACATCATCCACGTGGGTTATGGCCCACAGGTGTCGCACCTGCACTACAGCTGCTACACCTGTCTGACTCATACATGAAATTTGTTTCTTATGATGGAACCTCGTTGGCCTCACTCTGCTTATGGGAAGCTGCCTATATGATCATACCCACACGTCATACACATACCCACACTCCACCCGCACAACACCCATCTACCCACACTACACTTGCATGCCCACACAAGCTAGTGTATCCCATTTTTTCCCGGGCCCACACCCCCACATCACTCCACGCCATCTGGCACCAGGTTCTACGTGACATCACACACCCCTAGCATTACCCCAGATCAACCTTACACGTCCTACCTCCACCGCAACCCACGCCAGGCACATACCCACACCACTCCATCACCCACGCCAGGCACACGCCCACACCACTTCATCACCCACGCCAGGCACACACCCACACCACACCATGATCCATGCCAGGCACACGCCCACACCACTCCATCACCCACGCCAGGTACACGCCCACACCATACCATCACCCACGCCAGGTACACGCCCACACCACTCCATAACCCACGCCAGGCACACGCTCACATCATACGATCACCCACGCCAGGATTACGTCCACACCACTCCACCATCCACGCCAGGCACACGCCCACATCATACCATCACCCACACCAGGCGCACGCCCACACCATACCATAGCCTACACCAGGTACATGCCCACATCACACCGTGACCCACGCCAGGTACACACCCACACCACAACATCACCCACACTAGGTACACGCCCACACCATACTATCACCTACGCCAGGTACACGCACACTTCATACCATCACCCACACCATGCACACGCCCACACCAAACCGTCACCCACACCATGTACACGCCCATACCATTCTAACACCCACGCCAGGTACACGCCCACACTACTCAATTACCCACGCTAGGCACACGCCCATACCACACCATCAGCCGCGCCCATAAAGCAGGCTAGCCACAGCAGTTCCTTCATCATGGTCCTGAAGGCCGCGGGCTGGCGGCCTCCCTCGCCACAGTAATATAAAGGCAATTTGCATCCATCCGGACTCTGTCGCAGGCTGTATTATCAACATAGATTTCATAATAAATTGTACAATTTTCTCTGCATGCGTAAGGCAATATATTGCAAACTAGTCAGTGGGAAAATCTGAAGTATGAATCTTCATATGTCATCGAAATCAAGTGAAGAACATAATTTCACATTGTATCTAAAAATCTTGACCTCATCACATTTTTCTTCTTCTAATGTTGTTGGTGCTCTAACAACTCGACACTTATTTGCGTTTTTTTTTTTTTTTACCCACTGCCACTTTCGATCTCCTGCCGCTTTCTCTTGTATATCTCCCAGTCACCCACACTCCTTCCTTGTAGATAGCTCCTGTACACTTATTTTTTTTCTGTTTCACTTCCAACTTTACTTCCTCGTCCCACTACTCAGTACCCACCGTTTGAATACCACACACTTCATCTACACATGAAATCACTCCTTAGTTATTCTTACCTTCACCAAATGCCAATACTCACTCAATCTCTTCTGGTATCTCCACACACAAGCCTCATTTTCAAGCTCGCTCACTTTCATCACCCTCTTCCCACCCATTTAATTTCCTCATTTCCATAAAGCTACCACCTATCTCACACTCGCCTCCTGTAAGAAAGGGTCAAACATTCCACCAACAGCCTTTTTCAACTCTGTAACACCAAACAATCTTTCTCCTGCATGACCGTCAGTCAGTACGTAATCCAGTAACACTCGTTGATCCAGAACTTTACTCACCTACTCACATTTTTGATAAACACTCATCATCGCTGTTTCACCTCACAACTCCACAACCTTCTCACCATTTTCATTTACGCCAGGTACCTCATGCTCCCTAATTATACCCTCAACTGCCACATTACCCACTCTTGCATTCAGATCTCCCACCACTGAAATACAGCACTTGCATCAAAATTTCTGAAGCACTCACTCAGCACTTCCTAAAAAACTCGCCTCTCCTCTTCACTCCTCTTGTTGCCAAGTGCATGAGCACTGGTAACCACCCACCTACTGCAACCTACTTTCATCCTCACCAAATAATTTACGCTCTTTAGTAAATTCACACACCTCCTTCAATAGCATTGTTATTCCCTCTTTTTTACCCTTGGGACATATTCCCAAAACGTTCTTCCCCCTTCCCCTTGAGCTTAGTTTCATTCAGCACTAGAACCTTCAAGTATCTCTCCTCAAACGTATCACCAAACTCAGCCTTTTTATTCTGGATACATCCATGCACATTCAGACACCCAAGTCTGAGCCTTCGAGCAGCACTACTCGCTTAGCTCCTTCTTCTGTTCCCGATGACGTCAACACGAACAGTGTTCGGAAACGGGAATATCCGTATATTGAAATGTCTTTTTCATCTACTCTCCACGGGGTTCAGTCTCAGAGCTTTCAGGTGTTCACTTTTGTTTCAAGATATTTGAACGTCTAAGTAATCTTGGTACAATTGCAAACGACAAAATATCATATCCTCATGTTGAGGTGATGTCAATACACAGATGTGTTCGTTCTGTTCTGCACACAATGTGCTATGAGAAATGTTTTCATCGGTTTAACCTCTATAGTGAAAGGTTCATTATATATATATATATATATATATATATATATATATATATATATATATATATATATATATATATATATATATATATATATATATATATCTTTTTTTTGCATTTATTTATTATACTTTCTCGCTGTCCCCCGGGTTAACGAGGTAGCGCAAGGAAACAGACGAAAGACTGGCCCAACCCACCTACATACACATGTATATACATACACGTCCACACACGCACATATACATACCTATACATTTCAACGTATACATATATATATATATATATATATATATATATATATATATATATATATATATATATATATATATATATATATATATATATATATATATATATATATATATTTCTTTTTTCTTTCAAACTATTCGCCATTTCCCGCATTAGCGAGGTAGCGTTAAGAACAGAGGACTGGGCCTTTGAGGGAATACCCTCACCTGGCCCAATTCTCTGTTCCTTCTTTTGGAAAATTAAAAAAAAAAAAAAAAAAACCGAGAGGGGAGGATTTCCAGCCCCCCGCTCCCTCCCCTTTTAGTCGCCTTCTACGACACGCAGGGAATACGTGGGAAGTACTCTTAATCCCCTATCCCCTATATATATATATATATATATATATATATATATATATATATATATATATATATATATACATATATACACATGTACATAATTCATACTTGCTGCCTTTATTCATTTCCGTCGCCACCCCGCCACATATGACACCCAACTCCCCCTGCACGCGCGCGAGGTAGCGCTAGGAAAAGTCAACAAAGGCCACATTCGTTCACACTGTCTCTAGCTGTCATGTATAATGCACCGAAACCACAGCTCCTTTCCATATTCAGACCCCACAAAACTTTCCATGGTTTACCCCAGACGCTTCACATGCCTTGGTTCAATCCATTAACAGCACGCCGACTCCGGTACACCACATCATTCCAATTCACGCTATTCCTTGCACGCCTTTAACCCTCCTGCATGCTCAGGCCCCGATTGCTCAAAATCTTTTTCACTCCACCTTTCCACCTCCAATTTGGTCTCCCACTTCTCCTCGTTCCCTCCACCTCTGACACATATATCCTCTTGGTCAATCTTTCCTCACTCATTCTCTCCATGTGACCAAACCATTTCAAAACACCCTCTTTTGCTCTCTCAACCACACTCTTTTTATTACCAAACATCTCACTTGCACTATACGCTGCACTCTCTCTCTCTCTCTCTCTCTCTCTCTCTCTCTCTCTCTCTCTCTCTCTCTCTCTCTCTCTCTCTCTCTCTCTCTCTCTCTCTCTCTCTTTCTACTCACGTGAGATAGCTCTGGCAGCTGGGGGGTATTTCATCATCTTTACCTGAAAAGACAAAGTATGCAATAATTAGCAGGACCCTGCCAGGTTGTTTGTGGTATGTGAATTAACGTCATGTTGATTTGCTTCAGACTGTTCAGGAAAAAGACGACTGTTCAGTTATGAAGATTTAGAGAGAGAGAGAGAGAGAGAGAGAGAGAGAGAGAGAGAGAGAGAGAGAGAGAGAGAGAGAGAGAGAGAGAGAGATCACAATAGATATCATTGAATATCAATACGAGTCAGTTTGTGGGTGAATGAAGGAATACACTGGTCCTCATATAACAAATGGCTTTGGTGTTGTGAAGGACAAAGAAGGTATGATAAAGAGTGGAATTAGAAGGGGAGATGTTAGGATAAGGATATGGTTAAGAACGAGAGAAGAAAACAAAGGAATAAGGTAAAAAACGAGAAGATAGGAAGAGAGAATTGCGTCTCAGGGACGAGATTGAACATCTTCAAAGAACCTGTAGTTTCAGGATTCCTTCTGCACGTAAATCCCAGGGTTCCCATCTGAAATCCCAGGGACCTCTTTGGTAGGTAAATCCCAGGATTGCCTACGTCAGGTAAATCCCAGGTTTCCCTCAGGCAGGTATTATAAGCAATAATAGTTTGGTGTTTTCGTTATGTTTGATGCATTGTGGGCATGAGGGGTCCTATGATGCGTTCCATCGGTGGTTGTGGTAATGTAGAAATGGATGATGTCCAGAGCTTACACACACACACACACACACACACACACACACACACACATGTGTGTATATAAGGTCATGGGGATCGTTCAACATCATGGCTGCGTTCCACGCAGGAGCAGGGTGAGGTGGGTTCTCACTGAGCGAGGAGGTCCGACGACGCTGTAATTTTCTCCTGTCCGCTGACGATG
This sequence comes from Panulirus ornatus, assembly GCF_036320965.1. Lineage (NCBI taxonomy): Eukaryota > Metazoa > Arthropoda > Malacostraca > Decapoda > Palinuridae > Panulirus > Panulirus ornatus. Next base: position 21,748,935 of record NC_092248.1, on the reverse strand, counting down.
ATGCAGCCCTCCGAAAGTGACATCTCTCGCGGGGCACGTGTGTGTGTGTGTGTGTGTGTGTGTGGGAAGGGTGAGGGTGTGGGAGGAGGAGGAGGAGGAGGGTGGTCGATTCAGTGGGAGGCGAGGCTCACCACCTCAGAGTCGTCCAACCGTAGCGGCCTCTGCCGGATGTCTGGTGTCGGTGGGAACACTGGGAGGACGAGTGGCAGGGAGGACACACACACTCACGTCCCCATCACCACCATCACCACCATCACCACCACTATCACCACCACCATCACCACCACCACCATCACCACCATCACCACCACCATCACCATCACCATCACCACCACCACCACCATCACCACCATCACCACCACCATCACCACCATCATCACCATCATCACCAACACCATCACCACCACCATCACCACCACCACCACCATCACCACCACCACCATCACCACCATCACCACCACTATCACCACCACCACCACCATCACCACCACCACCACCATCACCACCACCACCATCACCACCATCATCACCATCACCACCATCATCACCATCACCACCACTATCACCACCATCACCACCACCATCATCACCATCACCATCACCACCATCACCACCATCACCACCACTATCACCACCACCACCACCATCACCACCACTATCACCACCACCATCACATCACCACCATCATATCATCATCACATCCCCATCACCACCACCATCACATGACCACCATCACCACCACATCACCATCACCACCACCATCACATGACCACCATCACCACCACATCACCATCACCACCACCATCACATCACCACCATCACCACCACCATCACGTGACCACCATCACCACCACCATCACATGACCACCATCACCACCACCATCACATGACCACCATCACCACCACCATCACATGACCACCATCACCACCACATCACCATCACCACCACCATCACATGACCACCATCACCACCACCATCACATGACCACCATCACCACCACCATCACATGACCACCATCACCACCACCATCACATGACCACCATCACCACCACATCACCATCACCACCACCATCACATCACCACCATCACCACCACCATCACATGACCACCATCACCATCACCACCACATCACCATCACGACCACCATCACATCACCACCAACATGATCAACTGTCCCTTATTGGAGAGAGAGAGAGAGAGAGAGAGAGAGAGAGAGAGAGAGAGAGAGAGAGAGAGAGAGAGAGAGAGAGAGAGAGAGAGAGAGAGAGAGAGAGAGAGAGAGAGAGATATTCCCCCACAAATCCTGTCCCAGATCAACCTCCATAGCTTCATGAGGAGGAGGAGAGTTATGGCTAATGGCTCTTGGCTCCTCCCGCTAACCTTCACGCCACAGCTTCACTCTGGCTCACAGGAAGAGAATGAGACGGTAGTACTCCCTCAGGACCTTCTTGCAGACGGGTCTTCACATGGCTTGCATAGATCTCTAGTTCAAAGGAAAACTTGGTGATGACGGTGAATACGTAATCATAGTGATGATGCACACGGTATAGGGTCGGTCCTCCGGTTACCATTCCTGGTCGTGAGGCATTCCCGGGTCTCGTGGGGTCGACCTCACGTAGGTTCAAATTCTGGTTGGGGCAGTCGGTCCACAATCCAGCCATAGAAGCTGGTCAATATAACGGGCACATGGCTTTGACTTATATATATATATATATATATATATATATATATATATATATATATATATATATATATATATATATATATATATATATATATATATTATCCCTGGGGATAGGGGAGAAAGAATACTTCCCACGTATTCCCTGCGTGTCGTAGAAGGCGACTAAAAGGGAAGGGAGCGGGGGGCTGGAAATCCTCCCCTCTCAGGTTTTTTTTAATTTTCCAAAAGAAGGAACAGAGAAGGGAGCCAGGTGAGGATATTCCCTCAAAGGTCCAGTCCTCTGTTCTTAACGCTACCTTGCTAACGCGGGAAATGGCGAATAGTGTGAAAAAAAATATTTATATATATATATATATATATATATATATATATATATATATATATATATATATATCGTTCTCAGCTTAGACAGACCAACGAAGAATCATAGTATGATTCTAATGATGTCTGGGCATTGTTTTGCTAGAAGGAAATCTTTGTGGTCCTTGCAGGAGGTCGAAGGTTAACCTTAACGTTAGTATGATGACCTGGACTTTGACCTGATCTTTAAGGTGTGTCAAGGTCAGAGGTCATCCTTGTCAGTATCTTCCTGAGAGCTGCGTGTCTTGTGTTGATGGAGGGGGAGGTAGTTCTGCAAACACAGGAGAGGAATAACAGTGTCTTTATAGTACATGAAGGCGAGGTGTTTGGTCGGTACCACATAATGGTGAGGGATGGAGGTGTGTCTAGATGCAGAGCGGAGTGGAGGTTGTCCTGTTATCTGTGGACAGTTGATCATATGCATATCTGTCTTCTTTTCAGCATTTCTTATCTCTTTCATAATTTCATTTATTCCCTCGATTCCCTCTACGGCGTACTTCAGTTAAAAACCCTTTGCTTGACTGTAAATGAAATTTGATTAACCGAGGTTGAATGATGGTGCCAGATGTGAAAATGATGTTTGTCGGTTTATTAATATTGATTAAAAACAAAAGGTGATCCCGTCTGGTGCTGCTGCGACACCTGCTTCTGAGGTACGTATTTCATAACCTTGATAGAAGATTTTAAGACCCTGGTGTAAAGAGGAAGCAATACATATTTACATGCTTGACCCCAACGCCCCACGCATTTTGACAATCTTGAGCGCCACGCCAAGATCCCTTGGGTATAGGATCCCGGCCTTTGACCTAAACCATTACGGTTAGGTCGTAAACCAGACCAATGGTACTTACTGATCGTACCATCGTGCTGTAGGACCCGTACCGTCGTGCTGAATGGTCGTACCACCGTGCTCTAAGACCCGTACCGTCGTACTTAATGGTCGTACCATCGTGCTCTAAGACCCGTACCGTCGTACTTAATGGTCGTACCATCGTGCTCTAAGACCCGTACCGTCGTGCTTAATGAGTTAAACCCAGATGAAGACCGAAGTGGTGGGAGGTGGAGGAGAAAGTCATCTGCTGGGAGGCCTGTATCCAGGCTCCAGTCCCTGAGTCCAGCGATCGTTTAACGCTCCTTCCCACAAAAACTGTTCGCATGCACGAAGCTACTGCAGCAGTAGCAGCAGCAGCAGCAGGAACTTATGCTTTAACGGCTGTGCGACTACTAACCATACAACGAGGCAATGATATCCACAAATCAGGAGTCACAGAAGGCAGCAGGGGAAGTTGTTAGCATCACAGCTGGGGGGAAGGAGTACGTTCGCCATATCCTAATGACAAAGGATGCGACACAGTCTGGCGCATACTAGAGTGGGCGACCGAGCGGACCACCTCATGCAACACCGACTGCCGCCGACTTAAAGGAGAAGGTACTGTGGCCGTCCTCTCCCACTCCCTCCACCCTCTATCTCTCTCTCTCTCTCTGCCTGCCGCTCTCCCTTGTCTGCCTCTGCCTGCCGCTCTCCCTTGTCTGCCGCCTGCCGCTCTCCCTTGTCTACCTCTGCCTGCCGCTCTCCTCTTCTTGCGGCTCTCCTCTGCCTGCGGCTCTCCTCTGCCTGTCGCTCTCCTCTGCCTGCGGCTTTCTGCCTGTCGCTTTCTCTGGCTGCGGCTCTCCTCCGTCTGTATGGACTGTACTTACGTCTTTATCTGCATCTCCGAGTCATTCTGAATGGTCTGCCATTGTCTGTATGTATGTGTCCATCTGTATGCTGTTATGTTTGCTGTCCTTGCCTCCGTCTGCGGCTTCCTCTCCCGTGTATGTGGCTGTCTCCACCCTTCCTCTTCCTCTCGTTGAGTGTGTCTGTGTCTTCCAGACCCGTCTTTTTCGCTGTCTTCCTCCCTTCCTGTCCAATCCTGTCTTCGAGTCAGCCCGTCTGTGTTTTCCCCACCCGTCCACCTGGCTGTGTCCCACCCTTCCTGTGTGTGTATATACCAGTCAGCCTGAGCCAAGTGTACTCGCCCTGTGCCTGGCTGCATGCCTTGCAATATGTACACTCCTAAGTCTCTGCACTGCTCTTCCTTTTATGTCCAGCCACGAGGGAGCTGTATGTCGGCCATTGTGTCTTCACTCCGTGTGTGTGTGTGTGTGTGTGTGTGTGTGTGTGTGTGTGTGTGTGTGTGTGTGTGTACACGTACTTGTCAGCACCATACCTAACTAACAGTACATGACAGAAGCTTCATATCCACACCCTCGGCTCCCCCTGTGGAGACGACCAACTGATTAGATTTTGGAGGAACGTACTCGCATAAATTTGCATATCAGTTAAGAAAAACTGAATTTTCCCTTGTGCGAGAGCGATAACTCGGGAGTGCTGAGTGACGGTACGTTCAAAGTCATTGCATATATGTATTAGGTAAAGACAAACAGAATGACGTGTTTATATCTTTTTTAAGTTAATGATTTTTTCTGTTCGTGGCTCATGTTTCTGATGTTCTCTACTTTGTGAACCTTTCTTGGCTGTGCTATTTGGCTAATTGGTTGGTTTGGCTGACCGAGATTGTGTATTTGTGATGGTTTGATGGGAAGGTAAGGAAGAGTGGAGAGCTGATGGTGGTGTTGGTTGTCTGTGGTCGGTGAGGTTTCAGTGTGTCTCAGGGGAGTGGATGAGACAAAGGGGTTGGTGGCTGTTGCAAGGGTTGGGTGGTGGATGGTGGAGGTGCTGCAGACGAAGGGTTGACCACCTGGTTAGTACGACCCTTTAGCACGTCAGGACACGATCCATGAACACCACATGGTACGACCCCTGAACACGACGGTACGACCACTGTGTATGACGACCTGGTCAAAAGCCAAGTTATCATACCAGGGAACTTTTATATATCATACTTGTGGAAACACATACTCACTCTCTCTCTCTCTCTCTCTCTCTCTCTCTCTCTCTCTCTCTCTCTCTCTCTCTCTCTCTCTCTCTCTCTCTCTCTCTCTCTCACCAAGGCTCACAGGCTTGCTCCCCCATGGCACCATTCTGGCCATCTATGTTGCAGTGGCCTTAAAACTCCTTCCTTAGGTAGTGTGGAGGACCGACTCCCGCAGGGGGACCTGCAGACAAGAACATACCGCAGCCGCACCGGTGGGACGCCACAGTTGGGGCGGACTGTGCCACACTGGAGCCACAAGAGGCCATCCATTACGTTAATTACCACAGCTAAACTATCCTAATTTGTCTGATCTACAGTTAATTACGGGAGAATTAATTGACACGAAGCATATGTAACTAGAGTGAAGTGCAGCTGACCGCACGAGGAGGTATGGCGTGGTATTGTCAATTGGTCGTTAACTGGGTCACGAGGATTGAGGCTACGTAGAACCGGGTCAAGGTTTCATTTCCGTCGTTTGGGTTTAAGGTTAACTGTCCTGAAGTTGGGTAGTGAAGGTGCTAGCGTCGCCAGCTTGTGAATCTTAAGGACACGCGTTCGCGTCCCCAGCGGTACAGGAGGTTCACAGCTAATTCACCTGTTCATCTTCCTCCTCTAGGGGATTGGTAGATAAGTGGGTACCCGGCGTAAGCAGGTGTGTGTGTGTGTGTGTGTGTGTGTGTGTGTGTGTGTGTGTGTGTGTGTGTGTGTGTGTGTGTGTGTATGTGTGTATGTGTGTGTGTGTGTGTGTGTGTGTGTGTGTGTGTATGTGTGTGTGTGTGTGCGTATGTGTGTGTGTGTGTGTATGTGTGTGTGTGTGTGTGTGTGTGTGTATGTGTGTGTGTGTGTGTGTGTGTGTGTGTGTGTGTGTGTGTGTGTGTGTGTAAAGGGCACTAAGGGATTATGGGATATTTATTTTCTCTAGTGCTAAGTGCTATAGGATGACGACAGCCCCAGTTCGTCATACGAAGAAAAACTGATGTCTGGACGGCGGAGGTGGCTGTTAAACGTAGGAAGACCGTGGCGCTGGGTTGTAGTGGATCATGAGGGTCGTGTTAGCTCTAGGAAGAACAAAGAAGTGGGTAGTCGAGGGTTCTCTCACCGTTCAGCTTTGGAGAGAGAGAGAGAGAGAGAGAGAGAGAGAGAGAGAGAGAGAGAGAGAGAGAGAGAGAGAGAGAGAGAGAGAGTTTTTATAAATAGATTAAGTTTATCGACGAGAGCTCTGGTGGTCGGCACCTGGTGCTGAACACGTCGCCACACAACACATCGGATGTCAGCAGTACAGAGTCATGAGGGAGGAACCCTCACTCTCAGTAGGGAGTTGACATTACTTGTCAACTTTACTTACCGTCCATCTTCAGGTACCAATGCAACCACAATTTTTTTTTTTTAATTTTCCAAAAGAAGGAACAGAGAAGAGGTCCAAGTGAGGATATTCTCTCAAAGGCCCAGTCCTCTGTTCTTAACGCTACCTCGCTATCGCGGGAAATAGCGAATAGTATAAAAAAATATATATATATATATATATATATATATATATATATATATATATATATATATATATATATAACATGCAAACCTCTAACAGCCAGGCTCGAACCCGGGACCCCTGCGTCTAAGTCGCATTGTGATACTGTTCGTATCAGCAGTTCTCACGTTCCTCAAATATCAAAGGTCTTTTCTTCATCTGTAATTTCATAATGAACAAAACGTAAATTTAGCAACAGTAAGAGATCTTATACTTCCAGGGATAGAAGAACTCCGCCATCTTGAGTCGTCCCATTACTGGCTACTTAGGGCTCATCCGTCGTATATATTATGCTCTGATCTCGTTAGCGACCCAAGTTCTCCGGTAAAAATGAGGTCGGTATAAAGAGGGAAATACTGCGCTCTGCAAGGCTATCTCTGCCTCTCTCTCTCTCCCTCTCTCTCTCGGTAGCGCCATCATAACTGGTAAAATAAGGCTTGTAAATATGAGAATGGCCACCTTATTTCACAGATTAAGGTACTTTTCTCCTATGTAGGTCCATTACTGGCAAAATAAGGCTTATGACTATGAGAATGGCCACCTTATTTAAAGATAAGGGTACCGCTCTCCCGTGCAGTTCCATAACTGGTAAAATAAGGGACACAAAGATGTGAGAATTTGTTCATCGGGCTAAAAGCTTTCTTCTCTCTCACGGTAGTTCAGTAACCGGCAGTGTATGAGTCTGTAAGATAATCATTATGTATTATTTGGAAATGAAATCATCTCTCCCTCCCACAGCGCTCCCTTGACTACCGAATTATGGCTCGTAAATAAGTTAGTCGGGTTATTCTTCAGGATACGAGTCTCCCCGGCTCTTGGCTTCCATATCCGGCAAAATAAGACTCACGGATCAGAGAGGATACGAGCACTCCTCCGCTCGTAGCTTCCATTACCGGCAAAATAAGGCTCGTGAATAAGATAGTCGTCTTAAGCTTTGGAATACGAGCTCCTCTTCGTTCGTAACGTCCATAACAGGCAAAATAAGGTTCATGCATAAGATAGTCATCTTCGTCTTAAAGATACGAGTTCTCCTCCTCCTCCTCTCGTAGCCTCCATAACCGGCAAAATATAGCTCCTCCACCATGACCTGAGTCACTAACTTTCTTCAGGATAAGTAAAAGACCCGCGCCCCGTCTTCCCCTCCTCCACTAGAGCGCCAGGGTCAGAGCCTGGCTGGCGATGGTGGTGTTTCACTTCAGGTGCCGAGTGCAGTTGCCGTGCTTGCCAGCTGCTAATTCTGTCTTTATTGGTCGTTGTCACCCCGGAGGATCGCCATCACTACCCACCCTCCACTCCAGCTGGCTCTCCGCGCACACATAAAATCAAGTCTGAGTGTTAGAAGCGGAAATGAATGCGAGACTTTTGGTTACGTTCAAAGACTTTCAGCAGAGGGAAGAATTTGGTTTCAAGGGAAACAGTCATTGTCTCGTATCAAGCAAGATCTTCCTATCTTCCTTTGTTTTATCAGGTCATAGATCTCGAATAGAGCTAGAAATAGAGAAGGTTCCCTCAGATCTTTGAGAACGTTTGACTCCAGTCGATGTTAGCGGAAGCTGGTCGATGTTAGCGGGAGCTGGTTGATGTTAGCGGGAGCTGGTTGATGTTAGCGGGAGCTGGTTGATGTTAGCGGGAGCTGGTTGATGTTAGCGGGAGCTGGTTGATGTTAGCGGGAGCTGGTTGATGTTAGCGGGAGCTGGTTGATGTTAGCGGGAGCTGGTTGATGTTAGCGGGAGCTGGTTGATGTTAGCGGGAGCTGGTTGATGTTAGCGGGAGCTGGTTGATGTTAGCGGGAGCTGGTTGATGTCAGCGGAAGCTGGTTGATGTTAGCGGGAGTGGTTGATGTTGCGGTAGTGGTTGATGTTAGCGGAGCTGGTTGATGTCAGCGGAAGCTGGTTGATGTTAGCGGGAGCTGGTTGATGTTAGCGGGAGCTGGTTGATGTTAGCGGGAGCTGGTTGATGTTAGCGGGAGCTGGTTGATGTTAGCGGGAGCTGGTTGATGTCAGCGGAAGCTGGTTGATGTTAGCGGGAGCTGGTTGATGTTAGCGGGAGCTGGTTGATGTTAGCGGGAGCTGGTTGATGTTAGCGGGAGCTGGTTGATGTCAGCGGAAGCTGGTTGATGTTAGCGGGAGCTGGTTGATGTTAGCGGGAGCTGGTTGATGTTAGCGGGAGCTGGTTGGAAGCCCCGACTGTGGTAGTCTCCGAAGCCAGTGACATGTTTCGATTTGGTCCAACGAAACTGCCTGAATTGTACGGAGATGAGACGATCTATGCGGTATCATAGAGGTTTATATACATATATTGGACTTTATAATGGTGGAGTTAAAGATAGAAGATCCTAAATGAAATCCATGATGCGGTAACACCCGATTTCTTTGGTGTCATCTTCGAAAACTCCAGCGCTCTCTCCTCTGCACAAATACACAGGAGGAGCTTCAGTATTTCAGCTTCATTTGTCCAAATTAGGATAATACCTTGATCTCGTTAGTTCCTTCGACTGTTATCTAATATCAACATTTTCCATAATCATACGAGTTTGGTTTAAGAATATCCAGTCGAAGGAGTCAGACATCTTTTCATATTCTTGTCTATGAATTCAACATTCTATGATTTCTTTTTTCTATGATGAGGATTTTTGGACAAAGATTCATTCGACTGTATTCAGAAGTCTGCCAAGATCAAAGGGTTCCACCAAGAGCTTTGTGGAAGAAGCTGTGAGGCCAAATGCCTTTATTTATACCATGGCGAGGGAAGAAGGCCACGGATGAAAGATTTCATAAGTTCCTGGCGGCGAGGAGAACTTGAGATCAGCGGTTCTTTGGATCTTACCAAAGAAAAACTCGCCGAGACCAAAGGCTCTCTGATAGATCGTGCTGAGAGCCATCCATCAGGGCTCGGTCCGCTGCTGCCATTGCCAACTTCAGGGAACAAGAGGAGGGTTTTTCATCTCTCTCTCTCTCTCTCTCTCTCTCTCTCTCTCTCTCTCTCTCTCTCTCTCTCTCTCTCTCTCTCTCTCTCTCTCTCTTTCTCTGCTTCCGAAGGTTTTTATCATCCCTCACCACAGCCTTAATGGATTCATTTTCAATATTATGCTCAAGATTATTTCTAGTCTCTTAGTTTGCATTGTAAACTCTTTACACAATAGGACACAGTGGTTTGTTGGTGTTAGAAACTCCTCTGTATATTGGAGGCAGTTGTGAAATATATTGTTAATGGTATAAACCTTTTGTCATCATACCAGAATAGCATTAAAGACATACGTATATACTTATTTTCTGTTTATATGAATGATTTATGATACTGACAAGCAATTAATGGTACTCAATACCTGAGGACAGGGAAGGCGACCAAGCGAGATGGGACTAAGTGGGTGTTGAGTCCAGTGGGAACCCAACCCTCCTGTTTATTACCTTACACAACATGGACGAGATGAAGGAACCATGCGAGGCTTTTTCCTCAAGGGCTCATTTGTCTGGTTCTGATGCTATCACGCTCACGTGGGAAACGGCGAACAGGTATGAAGGAAAAATCATTATATATTGATATTGTACCTATGTATATCTGAATGCATTCTTTAAGTGAAGGAAGAGAACCTTTATTCTGTCAATACTACGTTTGCTTTATGACTCGTCGTGTGAAACCAGGAAGACATTGTATAAGCTCTCGTGTGTGCATCTGACTTTCTGGTATGTAAACATGGGAGCATTTGGATCACATGTGATTACCACATGGATCACACATAGCCCGGGACGTGGCGCTACATGCGATAGCCAGGTAACATGGGCATCTGATGGTCTGTGACGTGGTTACTGCATGGGAACACATGATAAAGTCAGATAAGAGGAGACCTGATGGTCTGTGTCGAGGTCTGTACATGGGAGTACATGGGATAGCCCAATAACAGACGACCTGATGGTCTGTGACGAGGTTAGTATGTGGGCGTAAGTGGTAAAACGAGATGAATACCAGAAGACCTGATGGTCTCTGACAGGTTATATGTTGGACATCGTACACCGGAGGCAGGATTGTAAAGTTCAACTTCACATGGAAGTGACGAGGGAGGTGTTGCGATGATGCTGGTTGGGAGGAAGCTGAAGATGAACTTACGTGGGAGTGAGTTCGATGATCTTCCCTGAACAGCGTTTTGAACGAGGGTTGAACGTCGAGCCTTTATGAAGAGAGACGCGTCCATCATACGTAATAGCTTGGTGTCTCGTAGCCATTTGTCTCAAGGATTGTTGACTGTTGAGTTGTGTGTGAGTTATAAAAGTCTTTTTCCTGGATCGTCTGGAGTGCATGATTTTGTACGTGGTTTATAACGTGACGTGGCTGAATGGCGGCCGTTATCTCTAGGCGACTGGTGTTGGACACTGGGGTTTAAAGCCTTATTCTGCGAGTATTCTGGTGGACACACCAGCATGTTGGATACGCTGAGGGAGAGGCTCTCCTGAGTGTACTCATCTCCCCAGCAGCCCAAAGGGAGTTATGGGAAGATGATACAAATTGTGAGGATGAATCACGATAGTAAGTTTTCGGTCTCAAGTTATCCATATGTTCTCTCTCTCTCTCTCTCTCTCTCTCTCTCTCTCTCTCTCTCTCTCTCTCTCTCTCTCTCTCTCTCTCTCTCTCTCTCTCTCTCTCTCTCTCTCACACACACACACACACACACACACACACACAGAAGTGCTAACAAGTTTAAAATTCGATACTGAATGCGATGTTGATTGCATTATATACTTATTAGTCGTTTCCCGCTTTGGTGAAGGTAAGCCGGGAACAGGCGAAGAACGGCCTCGTTCACTCACCTCCACTCTGTAGCTGTCATGTATGATGAATCGAAACCAAAACTCTTTGTCCAAAGCCATGCCCAACAGAACGTTCTATAGGCTTTCCCAAGACCACTTCATATGCTTTTGTTCAGCCCATTGATAGCGCGTCGCCCCATGTATACCACACTCCAGTTCGCTCTAGTCCATTTACACCTCTCACCATCCTGCAGGTTCAGGCCTCGTTAACTCAATAGCATATTTCTCTCTATACGTCCATCTCCTCGGTCTCCCTCTTTACAATGTGCCTTCCACTTCTGACACTAATGTTATTAAAAAAAGAAGTAGTCTTTCATTAGTGCACTTACTTCTGAAAGCACCAACCTCGCTAGAGAAGGAAGTACACAGAACTTAATACGCATCTAAAGGGATATAAAGGCAGCGGGTGAGTGTATGGTCTCGAACACCCGAAGGTGGTGTTCAAAACCTTTAGATTAATAGTTGTAACTTGACAGCCTTAATAGCCCTCGCAGTCGATAGGCCTAACGTCCCAATATAATCCACCAACGTAACATGTGATACACATCTCCTCGCTAGGAAACGTCAGTTCGGGAAAGTTATTTCTCCTTTTCTTACAAACTTTAAGATTTTGTTAATCAGCTCTGACGTCAGAAACCATACCAGCCCTTCAGAAGTAGCAAGCTGGCGGGGAGCTATACCAAAGGGTTGAGGAGAATGAACCGCTACTTCGAACACAATGAACCACGGTTTCGAGACAGCGAGATACGAGGCCTCAGAACTTTATATTAACTTGGGTCTGACATGGCTCTCAAGATCCTTGCCTGGAGTTTCCTTGTGATAAAACTACCGTCGAATAATTAAAGAAAGTTATGAATTATTAATGTTACGCCTAAACTCACTGGCTTTGGATATGACCCGAGTTCCAGCGGCAGTTTTCAGAGCATTAAGAAAAGTCTCAGCAAACAAGTTTCTCCTGAAAACAGTTCATATTCTTTAGCTCGTTGATCATGGGGGTGCGGTGCCCAACTCATCGGTACTATGCTTTGAGCACAAAGGAACGAACCTTGGGTATGTTGGACTTGCCTTTGACCTAATCGTCGTGCTGGAGGGTCTTACATCGTGCTTAAAAGTCGTACTGTTGTGCTCAAGGGTTATACTGACATGCTCAAAGGTCGTACGAACGTGCGTAAGAATTGCGCCGCTCTGCTCAAAGTTCGTATCGGTGTGTTCAAGGATCGTACCATTGAGCCAAAAGATCGATCCGTCGTTCTCAGGTGGTTAATAGAGACCCTTAACTTACCAGAGAGATCCTGCGTTACGGTACCACACACACACACACACACACACACACACACTAGGCAAAATCAGAAAGATTTTTTGTACCGGAGATGGTAAGGCGTCGTGCTCTACTACACCTTGGTGTACGTAGCTCTAGTCAGTCAGCCAACGGGGACTCGGAGGGTTAAAGGATCGCTGGAAATTTAGAATGACAGTTTTATCAGGGCTGCAGGCGGGGGTGAAGGGTGTACGAGAGGGTGGGCGAAAGAAAGGGACCTTCCCCCAGCGCAGTTCCTGATATGAATAGCGAGTGACATGGCCACACGTAAGTGGGGTAAAGTGTAACAAGATAGAAAATGGAGGGTTTCTTCTGCTGGGGCGGGGGGGGGGGGGTATTTTTATTTCTGAACATAATCTGCTCACGTATATCCAGCGCTGTTGTGATAGAACTGTCTCTGTTTTTGCTTCACTTCTCAACCCATTTGATGTTTATACACCTGCCAAACCATCAGTAACTGAATCAATTTACCCATTACCTTATTCACTTTTCCTTATCCCCTTTGATTTATGAGTCCATTCACTATTCATGGTGCCATTAATCCTGGCATCGTTAATGAGGTGTCCGAGGCAGGGCTGGCCTTGCAGCCTCTCCAGAGCAGACGGTAAAACTTCCACTCCCACTTCAGTTCCACAGATGAATAGCGAGTGACCCAGCAAGGAGAGTGCAGATGACATTTGCATACCCACTCAACCCAAATGTGTTCCATAATGTACCGAGCGCCACGCCTATATTGGGTGTAATGGGATATATTGGCCAAAATGGGTACTATATGCTCCAAACAGAAGTGGTGAATGAAGAAGGAACGGTCCAGACTATGAAAGAAGTTGTATATATATATATATATATATATATATATATATATATATATATATATATATATATATATATATATATATATATATATATATATATATATATATATTATCCCTGGGGATAGGGGAGAAAGAATACTTCCCACGTATTCCCTGCGTGTCGTAGAAGGCGACTAAAAGGGAAATCCTCCCCTCTAGTTTTATTTTTTTTTCTAATTTTCCAAAAGAAGAAACAGAGAAGGGGGCCAGGTGAGGATATTACCTCAAAGGCCCAGTCCTCTGTTCTTAACGCTACCTCGCTAACGCGGGAAATGGTGAATAGAATGAATATATATATATATATATATATATATATATATATATATATATATATATATATATATATATATATATATATATATATATATATATATATATATATATATATATTTTGCCCCCAGATTATTTGACTTTAAGATTTCTCACTATGCACAAACTACGTAGAATGGTCACAACTGTAATGTTTGGATACACAGTTTGTTAAGTAACAGATCACATTACGGCGCTGTAAACCTGGCAGTGTCATTTGCCAGCACGTACGTATGGTAGCTCACTCCCTACGGTAACTAGACTTGAAGCGACAGCGACCAAAAATGGAAACCACAGGATGATATCATCACCTGCAGATGACACCCCAATGATAATGGAAGTTTCATCAGCGTGAGACATTACAGACCAGCAAAACAATGATGATAACATCATCTTCACTTTAAGTGAGATGTTTCTGAATGCTCCGTCCGTTACTATGGAGATCCGAAACAGTACAGAACATCGAACCGAAACCAACAGCATCGTATCTCGAAATAGCAGTGTGAAAGACTACGGGATAATACTATCTGACGACCTTAGGTCCAGCGAACGAAACAGAACTTAACAGTTGTTGGCTGTTCTAAAACTATGACCGACTGGTGTTACGGGCCCTCCAGACAAGAAAGGAAAAACTCATCATAACCTTCCGCAAGGTAATGATACTCTATCAATTAGTAATCAGCTGTGGGCTGACGTGTTCTGTAAGGGAGGGTGAAATAAAAATAAGAAAGTGTTTAAGGAATTTTCACATCCCAGATTATCAAGTCTAGCATGTCAGCGGATGAGAACGAGTGAAAGGACTTTGGCTGTCCTGTCTGCGCTGTAGACGGGAAAGATGTGATCTACATTTGGAAAGTCATGAACGACATTGGAGCCAAGCTGTACTCGAGAATAGTTCCCCATCGACAAGACGGGCATGGAGGACTTTAGAATACAACCAGAGGATTCGAAAGTTAAGGCAAGTATGATAAAAGGATATTGTGAAATCATTTGGGTCTCATAGCTCTTTAATCCATTGCCTGCAGCCATTAGCAGCATTGCAGACCATATAGTGGAGATAATGAAAAAGAACCTGGACAGATGCCATGAGACGTTACTAGACTATAACTAGAATGTTATGATTACGTAGGATTACGGGCTACCGGCTCTAACAGCCTGATTGAGCAAAGGAGCAGCAAGGCATTTTGGACTTAGATCGAATCACAGGATTGGACCACCTCCTAGGGTTTCGGAGCTTCGTCTGTGAGCCACAGAGCAGGGAAGCAATAGCCCTGTCCTCTGTTGTCTGTCCCCCGTAGCCTTCCCACTATAGCATAACCCCTGTAGACTGCTGACTCCTGTCTAGCCCCAATAACCTAACCTATTTTTTGTAACCTCAGCAGCCTGTCCACTCTTGTTTAGCCCCACCAACCTACTCTTTATCCCCAGTAATCAGCCCACTGTTCTGCAACCCCTATAGCCTGCCGAGTCTTATCTCGCCCCAGCAGCCTGCGCCACTATAACGTAACCTCTGTAATCTGCCCCGTGGGAGCTGCCACTGCACTTTCTCCGAGCGCCACACCTCATCATGGCACACCACAGGGACGTTCTCTGCCTCCACCGATTTTTCTCCTTGTAGCGTTACGTTCTTTTCCTAGTGTGTGTCTCTGACCTGCGTTACAGTAGCGACAGTTACAGCCGCTAGAAATTATTTCAGTCTGTTGTTGGAGACATTATGTCGGTAATTATAATAATTATGACAATATCTATTTACTCCTGTTTAGCCCTCATTTATTGTTATGTGACAGTGTTGCCGCAGGTTTAGTTCAGCTATGTGCTCGTCCCCACACACATAAACACACACACACACACACACACACACACACACACACACACACACACACGTACAGTAATGGCTAGTAAAGTTTGCATAGTGACTTTTAAATGCAGGAAGTTTGTCATTAGATAAAAAAGTTTACAGCTACATCGTAAAGAAATTCTGGCGAAATCCATCAAGAAATTGGAACACCAGAGGAAATGGTAAGGTATTAGCGTTGCTCACACGAGTTGCAGAGTGGATAATTATTTGTTGTACCCACTGTGGGAGGCGGAGGAGGCTTTGCCTCCCCGCCTTCACACATCTCCTCTCCCCTCTACCAACTCAGTTTACCCCCAACCCACCGCATCTTCCTCCATCTCTCCCCGCATCACTGTACCCCCTTCCCAACACCCACTCCCTTCCTCCACCGCCTGAATACATCCTTCCCCTTCCACCACCTCCCTCCTTTGTCTTGATACACGCCCTCCTCTTATCTTCTCCCTCCACCTTTCGTCCTCCTCTTCCTTCCACCGTCTCAGTACTCTCTTCCCTCCATAGCCTCAGTGCCAACCAGTCCTTTACCTTCCCACCCACAACCTCCCTCCTCCTTCCCTGACGCTCTCTCCCCTACCCTGTTTCACCTCTTCTCTTGCCTTGCCCGGCTTCTTGCCGCTCTCTCCACCCTGATACACCCTCCTCACCACGTAGATGGAGACACAAATAACGGTGTTCAATCAGAACGAAGAAGATCTAGAAATAACGTGGGAAAGAGATTGTTCAGCCGTGGAGTTATGGAACGCTGTTGTCAGTGCGAGTTCTAGCAACATCTTGAAATCAGATTCAGACGAATACTTTAATGTTATCATTATCAGTAGCTAAACTGATTAAAGAAGACAAAACGTATCGTATTGTAACTTTTTTTTCATGTTTGAATCTCTACGGGATATTCCTGGATAAGGTAAAAAGGGATTATTCCCATTTATACTTTCCTATAAAATATCCATGGTAGTATAATCTTCAGGTGCTCCGTCTTTGCTCTTTTCCTGCCGGCTATCATGCCGGAGGTAATGGTGGGTGGGGAGGTGCCCTCTCCTCAGATACCCTGGTTTTGTCTCCTATAGATCATCAACTTGGAAAGCTACTGTTGTCCTCCAGCAGATAACGTACATTCATGGGCCCTAAGGTGTGTCTGCTGTCAATCCTCACCTTCCTCCACTTCTTCCCTCCTGCTTTAATGTTCCTCTCACCCCCTGCCCTAATGTAGCTCCCTTACCCAAATTTACCTTCCCGTTCGGGTCCTCCGCTACCCTTCCTCGGTGCATTGCCATACCTCCACATCTATCCTTTCCCGGTCGTCTTCACGTCTACCCAGATGCCCTCCCTTTCACCTCACTCCCTCCATCCGCAAGTCTTCCTCTTCCTCCATCCCTCCCTCTCATTCGACTACCCATCCTCCTCACTTCACTACCCCCACCCCACACAGACTTCTTGGTCACTTAAAGCCGCATAAATCTTGGTGGAGACGAGAGAGGTTTTCACACTGCTCCAGAAGTAAGCCTTTGTGAAGCCCATTGACGTGGGTGTTGGGGGTGTTCTCTCCTCCATCCCAGTCTGACTCATAGCTCTTCTCTCTCTCTCTCTCTCTCTCTCTCTCTCTCTCTCTCTCTCTCTCTCTCTCTCTCTCTCTCTCTCTCTCTCTCTCTCTCTCTCTCTCTCTCTCTCTCTCAAAGATGTAGGAGTCGTCATAAGTGAGAGACAAGAACCAAAAGAACATACTGGTGGGACACGACTCACTGTGTAGCCAGGTAATGAGTGACGTGATGATGATGATGGGAACTCCAGCAACACATCACACAAAACTGATGATGATGATGATGATGGAATATGTTCACTATGAGCGTAAGAAGGAAAAGTGAACATTGCCGCGTCGTATGGTCACCAGCCAAACAAGCGGAGATAACCAAACCATAGAGAACTTGGAGGCACTTCACGCTCGTAATCGAGGTCATGGAACACACGAATTAACCACGAGCGGCCGAGAGTAGACACTTCGTACAGCCTAGCACGATGACGAGGAAGATGCACAATATTCTGCTCACGACAACAATGTGAAGAGGGTAAAGGACGACACACTGAGCCCAAAGAAAGGCCTCTCAACAAGGAATGAACAGAGTCAGCAAGACTGCCATCATATCATGATCTATGATGGGTAGGTTGCTCACTGCGCTACCAAGATGAATGAGAAACGTGGATGGGGCAGGCGCAGAAACATTGACCAAACCTCAGATAAATATGGCTGATGATAATGCCACATGAACCCAGGATCGGCAGTGATGTATAGTGTGTATACAGCGACAGATACGGTATCATCAACCACGCAAGACGTGTGGTGAGCGCGACGCGCTGGTCCTGCTTCTTGGCGAAATCTGGTCGTACTGCTTATCGTTAGGCACAAACACACACACACACACACACACACACACACACACACACACACACACACACACTCTCTCTCTCTCTCTCTCTCTCTCTCTCTCTCTCTCTCTCTCTCTCTCTCTCTCTCTCTCTCTCTCTCTCTCTCTCTCTCTCTCTCTCTCTCCTTCTCCGGAGATTGGTAGGAAATTGAATAATTCTGTTACGCGGGTTTATTGAGTCAGGTTTTAAAGGGAAGTGATTGATTGAAGTTGAATGAAAGTAAGAAATGATTGACTGGAAACTGATGGCGATTGCCGGAAAATTGAAGGTTGTGAATTGTTCAGAATTGGAAGGTCACTCGTGGAATTTTGGAGGTAGATAGAATTTGGAGGTTAGGGGTTGAACTTTGGAGGTCAGTAGTGGAATTTTGGAGTTAAACAGAACCTGGAAATTAGGGAGAGATGCTTGGGGGTCAGTTGTCAAATTTTGGAGATAAATAGAAATTGGAGGTTTGTGGCTGAAATTTGCTGACTAGCAATCGAATTTTGGAAGTAAATAGAAGCTGGAGGTCAAGGGGGTCGGAGATTTGGATGTTACCACGAGGTAACGAGCAGAATATTGGAAATAGATGGTTGAACACTAGATGTGATTGGTTGAAAATTGGAGAGGAATGGTGGACAACTGGAAATAAATGGTCGATGATTAGGATTGAAAGACTGACAGCTGCTGATGGCTGGTCGAATGTTGGTGGCTGATAGTCCAAAACTGGAGATTGAAAAGTAGAAATTGGAGGTGTTGGTACGAATTTGGGTGTCATTCGTTGAAATTTGGAGGTAAATGGTAGAAATCTGGAGACTATTGGTTGGCACGAGTAGTCGAAAACTGGTAGATAAATGTCTCAAACTGGAGGTGAAGGACCGAAAACAGGGCGTGACCGTGACGAAGTTTGGAGGTAACGAGCGGAAACCTGGAGATGACTGCCTGAATCTTGGAGAATGACAGATGAAACCTGTAACCAGATGTTGGAGATGAAACGTGGTGGATGAAGGGCGGGGAGCCAGCTGGCTGAAACTTGCAAGTGGTCGGACGATACTGGCTGAAGCTAGCCATACCTCAGAGGTGACCAGCTGAAACTGGCCATATTTCTGAGGTAATTGGCTGAAAACTTGGCAGTAACAAGTGAGGGGAGAAAGGGGGAGGAGGAGGAGGTGGTGGAGGAGGTGGTGGAGGAGGGGGAGGAGGGGAGGAGGAGGAGGAGGAGGAGGAGGAGGAAGAGGAGGAATGAGAGTCCATGATGACTTGCTGAAAGCCCTGGTCCAGATGTGGGGAAGTGACGAGATTCTAGCTAGACTGGACTATGGACAATTAATGTCAATGACAGAGATAGGAAGGTAATTATGCAGTGTCCGAGTGTCCTGGACGTGAAGGTAATTATGCAGCGTGAGTGACCGAGATGTGAAGGTAATTATCCTTGTAACTGTCCCAGACTTGAAGGTAATAATGCAGTGTGAGTGACCCAGACATGAAGGTAAGTCACTCAGGGTAAGTGACCCATAAATGAAGGTTATTACCCGAGGTGATTGACCCAGACGTGAAGGTAATTACCCAAGGTAATTGACTCATGGTGAGTGACTGGCAGTAGTCTCACCGGTCGTTAGATGCAACGGCCGGAAGTTGTCAACTGCTGGTGGAACGGCGGAACCTGGTCTTTACTGCTGACTGTAGGTCGGGGTGGAGGAGAAGGCTGGACTCACCCCCGATGGTGCAGGCCCGACTGTAGGTCGGGGTGGAGGAGAAGGCTGGACTCACCCCCGATGGTGCAGGCCCTACTGTAGGTCGGGGTGTTTGACAGGCTTCCAGTTATCTCGTATGTCATGGAAGTCTGGAATACCCAGGTTCACAAAATGGATCCCTAACCACAAGACTTTAGCAGGTCATTGTGTTACAAAGTTTTGCGTCATGGAATATCAACTTTGCAGAAACCGGCCTAATATGTGTACACTTGTCAAACTCTGAAAAATGAATCCTGACATTTCTGATTCATGAAATGTGGAATTAAATCCTCATCAACATTCCTATTTGAAAATAATTCCCTGGAATCCCAAAAACTTAAAGTTAGAAGCTTAGTTAATACCATGTGAAAAAAAAAAATGATTAAATTGGTCACATTTATTAAAATAGGGGAGAAAAAAATTCCGACTTTTTAAGAATCTTGGAAACGCTCTTCCTGCATAAAACCTGGAATGAAAGCCTCGCCGACCCTCGAACAAAGTCCTGTTTTGTAATTTTAGGGAAGAAAAACGCAATAAACAAGTTAGGAAGTTAAGATGATCCCTCACACAACCCAACCCACACAGTGTAACCGGCGCTCCACCTGAGAAACAATATGTTTGCTCCTCTTACTCCAGGTTCTTCCAGAAAACCTTTTTTCTATATAATTTTTTCTCTTATAATTAGCTATACCCGACTATATAGTAGTGGAGCTGATGTCTTCATACTTCCATACACAGTGAACAACGATCTTTCTTACAAATTTAGGAAGAGTTCGATATAACTCTATATTGAGTAACATGATTATTAACATACCACGCCAATGATTCAGTTTCCAACTAACGTCAAGTTACTGATATAAGAATGACGTAGCGTACGATATAAGAATGACGTAGCGTACGATATAAGAATGACGTAGCGTACGATATGAGAAAGACGTAGCGTACGATATAAGAATGACGTAGCGTACGATATAAGAATGACGTATTGTACGATATAAGAATGACGTATTGTACGATATAAGAATGACGTATTGTACGATATAAGAACGACGTAGCGTACGATATAAGAATGACGTAGCGTACGATATGAGAAAGACGTAACGTACGATATAAGAATGACGTAGCGTACGATATAAGAATGACGTAGCGCACGATATGAGAATGACGTAGCGTACGATATAAGAATGACGTAGCGCACAATATAAGAATGACGTAGCTTACGATGTGAGAATGACGTATCGTACGATATAAGAATGACGTAGCGTACGATATAAGAATGACGTAGCCTACGATATAAGAATGACGTAACGTACGATATAAGAATGACGTAACGTACGATATAAGAATGACGTAGTGTACGATATGAGAATAACGTAACGTACGATATAAGAATGACGTTACGTACGATATAAGAATGACGTAGCGTACGATATAAGAATGACGTAGCGTACGATATAGAATGACGTAGCGTACGATATAAAAATGACGTAGTGTACGATATAAGAACGACGTAGCGTACGATATAAGAATGACGTAGAGTACGATATAAGAATGACGTAGTGTACAATATGAGAATAACGTAGCGTACGATATAAGAATGACGTAGCGTACGATATAAGAATGACGTAGCCTACGATATAAAAATGACGTAGCGTACGATATAAGAATGACGTAGTGTACGATATGAGAATAACGTAGCGTACGATATAAGAATGACGTAGCGTACGATATAAGAATGACGTAGCGTACGATATCGTGTTTCGGTTCTCATCGACACGGTTAGATTCCGTCGCATCGGTGTGGCCTTCGTCGTCTCACCTTGTGGTAGCCTTCCTGAAGCTTGGCTGATCACAAGGCTGGCTGTTGGGCCGCAGGGTGAGGTAGAGAGCCAGAGGTAGAGAATACTCAACATGCACGTAGCCTCAGATGTGGTACTTCCTGACTCATGGAAAGCTGATGTAAGTCTCCCACACGTTTCGGTCCGGCGTCAAGCACAGAGAAGATGGAGCCTAGAGAATGTAGTACACTGATGCCTGAGCTGTACAGATGGGACCAGTGTCATAGTATGGGTATTGTACGTACAGCCTCCCAGATGACTCATACTTATCCACCAGAAACATTGCTTCTACCAGCATTTGTTTTCCTTGTGTACGCTGAGATATCACGGGTAACTAAAAAGCCCTAATCGAAGCCATCTCATTGACCATATATATATATATATATATATATATATATATATATATATATATATATATATATATATATATATAATTTTTTTTTCTTTTTTCTTTTAAACTATCCGCCATTTCCCGCATCAGCGAGGTAGCGTCAAGAACAGAGGACTGGGCCTTTGTGGAATATCCTCACCTGGCCCCCCTCTGTTCCTTCTTTTGGAAAATTAAAAATATATATATATATATATATATATATATATATATATATATATATATATATATATATATATATATATATATATATATATATATTTTTTTTTTTTTTTTTTTTTTTATTTTATACTTTGTCGCTGTCTCCCGCGTTTGCGAGGTAGCGCAAGGAAACAGACGAAAGAAATGGCCCAACCCCCCCCCCCCCATACACATGTACATACACACGTCCACACACGCAAATATACATACCTACACAGCCTTCCATGGTTTACCCCAGACGCTTCACATGCCTTGCTTCAATCCACTGACAGCACGTCAACCCCTGTATACCACATGACTCCAATTCACTCTATTTCTTGCCCTCCTTTCACCCTCCTGCATGTTCAGGCCCCGATCACACAAAATCCTTTTCACTCCATCTTTCCACCTCCAATTTGGTCTCCCTCTTCTCCTCGTTCCCTCCACCTCCGACACATATATCCTCTTGGTCAATCTCTCCTCACTCATTCTCTCCATGTGCCCAAACCATTTCAAAACACCCTCTTCTGCTCTCTCAACCACGCTCTTTTTATTTCCATGGACCCATGTAAGTGGCTAGCTAGCCTGTAGGTGTAGATGAACATCTGGGTAGGTTGTGCTCCAACTGTCACAACGTAGATTTATTCTATGCACTCAACCCTGTATCGAAATCACGCACCGAAACTCCCAGTGTTACGTAGTTACGACATCTCTGATCGCATGGGTTATGAGGCACCCGAGTCCATGAAGGAACGCTACAATTGTAGCTAAGTGTACAGAGAATTAACAGCCACGAGGCCGGAAGAACACATTAACCTGGCAGTGTTAGAAGCTATGATGTCAGGCGCCACATTTCGCCATCCCACCGAGACTGGGCGATCCCTCCGCGATTGGTGGATACCGCCCACTGACGTCATGGCACCACACTCGCACTCCCGCGATTGGTTGGTAATCCTCCACGCGCCCTGTGGCGTCACACAGCCGCCACACGAACGCCACCATCACGTACGACGACATCTGCTTTACACACCGCTATTTTTAGCGATGATCAGGTACCTCAGCGTCCAGGTAAGGCAGCACAGTCAATATTTGCGAGCTGTTACATCCTCCAGCCGACTGCATCCTTTCGGAACACCTGATGATTTGGAATGTGTTCACTTTTCCACACCTTCCGCGTATATATATCTAATGCACAACGGGAATATATATATATATATATATATATATATATATATATATATATATATATATATATATATATATATATATATATATATATATATATATACATTCCTATGAGTCCACGGGGAAAATGAAACAAGACAAGTTCCCAAGTGCACTTTCGTGTAATAATCACATCATCAGGAGAGACACAAGAGAGAAATGTAACAGTCAGTTGATATACATCGAAGAGACGAAGCTAGGACGCCATTTGGTAAACATTACACGAAAGTGCACTTAGGAACTTTTCGTGTTTCATTTTCCCCGTGGACTCATAGGAATATCTTGATCACGCGCAAAATTGTGATCCTTTCCAATATATATATATATATATATATATATATATATATATATATATATATATATATATATATATATATATATATATATAGAGAGAGAGAGAGAGAGAGAGAGAGAGTTCTGGACTGCACATTGCAGACAGCGACTCAGCAGCATCATCAGAAGACCCTCGGGTCCAAGATGCAGCCACTACACTGAGCGTTTCCTCCTCCGTGACCCACCTTGCAACGACACGTACCTCGCCACACCTCCTGACCTGTGGTGGACGAGGCCGGACCTCTGAACTCTGCTGAGGCTCCAGAGTAGGTTGGGGGGGGGGGGGGGGGGGTCCTGATGCAGACTGACATGGAAAACGATGGAAAGGTCGGTGGGGACTGGATGTGGGCTAGGGAGCCGTGGTTTCGGTGCATGACGTGTGACAGCCAGAGATTGCATGTGAGCGGATGAGGCGTATCTTCCTCTGTTCCTGGCGCTACAAATTCTAAATATTAAGTTACAACAGGTTTTTAACAATTCACAACCTCCCTGTGGTTTACACACCAAATCAGGCTAACAACATCTCAAACCATGGTTGCCAAGGGAAATGTTTACAAAACCCTCCAGAGAGCAGCTCGACCCCATCCCTCTGTTCCAAGATACTTACTGGCCATTATGTAAGAGATCTCAGTCTTGCTATCTTGCCAAAACATTTTATGACCGAGGACATTATCATACGTCCAGAGGTGGACAGTGGAGTTCATGGCAGCCGCAGGAAACGAGGGCAGAAAGAGGGAGGCTGCGTGGAAAATTAGTTTGATGAAAGCCCTCCTGTTTGGTTTAGTTAAGGTCGGGCTTCACGGTATGACTGAGGCAGCGCTCGCCCCTATGGTAACGCCGCCTGTCTAGCTGGAAACTCTTTGTTTTCAACAAGACAAACATAAACATGTGAACTTGTGTAAAGACATACACTTGCTGGTCGAGTCCGATAACATATCTCTTGGACGAAAACATCATATATATATATATATATATATATTAGTAATGAGTAGTGAGTAATGTGGCAGTTGAGGGAATAATTGGTGTACATTGGGTGTTCAGTGTTGTAAATGTAAAAAGTTGAAGAGCTTTTAGATTTGCATGCTAAAAAAGGTGATTGGGAATACCTGGTTTAAAAAGAGAGATATACATAAGCATGCGTATGTAAGTAGGAGAGATGGCCAGAGAGCGTTATTGGATTACGTGTTGATTGATAGGCTCGTAAAAGAGAGACTTTTGGATGTCGATGAGCTCAAAGGTGCAACTGGAGGGATGTCTGATAATTATCTTGTGGAGGCGAAGGTGAAGATTTGTAGAGGTTTTCATAAAAGAAGAGAGGATGTTGGGGGTGAAGAGAGTGGTGAGAGTAAGTGAGCTTGGGAAGGAGACTTGTGTGAGAAAGTACCAGGAGAGACTGAGTGCTGCACAGAGAAAGGAAAGAGCGAAGGACGTAAAGGGAGTGGGGGAGGAATGGGATGTATTTAAGGAAGCAGTGATGGCTTGCGCAAAAGATGCTTGAGATGAAAAAGAAGGCAAATGAGAGTTGGGGTGAGAGAGAATAAAAAAGATGTTTTGGAAGGAGGTAAATAAAGTGCGTAAGACAAGAGAACAAATGGGAACATCGGTGAAGCGGGCTAATGGAGAGGTGATAACAAGTAGTGGTGATGTGAGAAGGAGATGGAGTGAGTATTTTGAAGGTTTGTTGAATGTGTTAGATGATAGAGGGGCAGAAGTTGAGTGTTTTGGTCGAAGTGAGAAAGTTAGGGAAAATGATTTGGTAAACAGAGAAGAGGTAGTGAAAGCTTTGCGGAAGATGAAAGTTGGCAATGCGGCGGGTTTGGATGGTATTGCAGTGGAATTTATTAAAAAAGGGGGTGACTGTATTGTTGACTGGTTGGTAAGGATATTCAATGTATGTATGACTCATGGTGAGGTTCCAAAGGATTGGCGGAATGCGTGCATAGTGCCATTGTACAGAAGCAAAGGGGACAAAGGTGAGTGCTCGAATCACAGAGGTATAAGTTTGTTGAGCATTTCTGGGAAATCAGATGGGAGGGTATTGGTTGAGAGGGTGAAGGCATGTACAGAGCATCAGATTGGTGAAGAGCAGTGTGGTTTCAGAAGTGGTAGAGGATGTGTGGATCAGGTGTTTGCTTTGAAGAATGTATGTGAGAAATACTTAGAAAAGCAAATGGATTTGTATGTGGCATTTTTTTTTATAATATTGATATATATATATATATATATATATATATATATATATATATATATATATATATATATATATATATATATATATATATATATATATATATATATATATATATTCAACATTATGAGCCGGAGAATGGTAGGCCCACACCGTACCCCTAAAGAGATAGGTCTCATGTGTGGTTCAGGGGTACAATGTCTGCCTGCTATACTCGCTGAGGTCAAATTCTGAAGATAGGATTACACGCTTTAGAGACGAGGATTCTATTATTGCAGTACAGTGTCGGGCCAACACAAGCCTCCTCCCAGACGGTACTGACAGTGGCAGAGAAGCGGAGGGAAAGCTTGTACACAAGCTCGGGTAACTTCTGCGTCCATCACGTAACCGTGGAACGTTACGTTACCCGGAACACCTGTGACCTGACCTGAAGGTCAAGGCCTTGACCAGAACATGATGGAAGACTCATCCATTGCTCCTGTTGATAAATATATCACATTCATTATCTTATCATAGATTATAAACACATCTCTCCTGAAAGAACATCTCACGGGAAAGGAGTCCACATTTCCCGCCAGCTGGAAGTAGCGCAGCCTTGGGCTGCAGGAGCCTTCAGAGAGGAGTCGTGGTTAACACCTGGCCTCGCATAAAAACTGGTTTTGAGGTAATTATGAATAAGATAGATATGTATGGAATCCCTGAAAACATTTCAATAATTCTGATATTTTTTTGTGTGAACAAATATAATAATATTTGTCATACATATTCAAATTCCTGTAACAGTGGAGTGAATCATACTTAATCCAGTCGCTTTAAGTGTGTTCAAACGTATGACTAGATTAGAACTTAATGAATAATTTCAAAATGGAAATGAATTCCATTTAACCCTTTTGTATTTATGAATAATCATGATCAACGCATGGCTGACATAAACAAATATATCAGTAAACTGAACAATATTTCACTTGGATGTGCTTGTATGTTCATAACGGTGGCTGATGTGTGTGTGTGTGTGTGTGTGTGTGTGTGTGTGTATATCATTATACTTTGTCGCTACCTCCCCGCGTTAGCGAAAGAATGGCCCAACCCATCCATATACACATGTATATACATACACGTCCACACACGCAAATATACATACCTATACATCTCAATGTACACATATATATACACACAGACACATACATATATACCCATGCACACAATTCACACTGTCTGCCTTTATTAATTCCCATCGCCACCTCGCCACACATGGAAAACCATCCCCCTCCCCCCTCATGTGTGCGAGGTAGCGCTAGGAAAAGACAACAAAGGCCTCATTCGTTCACACTCAGTCTCTAGCTGTCATGCAAAAATGCCCGAAACCACAGCTCCCTTTCCACATCCAGGCCCCACACAACTTTCCATGGTTTACCCCAGACGCTTCACATGCCCTGATTCAATCCACTGACAGCACGTCAACCCCAGTATACCACATCGTTCCAATTCACTCTATTCCGTGCACTCCTTTCACCCTCCTGCATGTTCAGGCCCCGATCGCTCAAAACCTTTTTCACTCCTTCTTTCCATCTCCAATTTGGTCTCCCACTTCTCCTCGTTCCCTCCACCTCTGACACATATATCCTCTTTGTCAACCTTTCCTCACTCATTCTCTCCACGTGACCAGACCATTTCAAAACACCCTCTTCTGCTCTCTCAACCACACTCTTTTTATTACCACACATCTCTCTTACCCTTTCATTACTTACTCGATCAAACCAGCTCACACCACATATTGTCCTCAAACATCTCATTTCCAACACATCCACTCTCCTCCGCACAACTCTATCTATAACCCACGCCTCACAACCATATAACATTGTTGGAACCACTATTCCTTCAAACTTACTCATTTTTGCTTTCCGAGATAATGTTCTCGACTTCCACACATTCTTCAACGCTCCCAGAACTTTCGCCCCCTCCCCCACCCTGTGACTCACTTCCGCTTCTATGGTTCCATCCGCTGCCAAATCCACTCCCAGATATCTAAAACACTTCACTTCCTCCAGTTTTTCTCCATTCAAACTTACCTCCCAATTGACTTGTCCCTCAGCCCTACTGTACCTAATAACCTTGCTCTTATCCACATCTACTCTCAACTTTATACTTTCACACACTTTACCAAACTCAGTCACCAGCTTCTGCAGTTTCTCACATGAATCACCCACCAGCGCTGTGTCATCAGCGAACAAGTGACTCACTTCCCAAGCTCTCTCATCCACAACAGACTGCATACTTATCCCTCTTTCCAAAACTCTTGCATTCACCTCCCTAGCAACCCCATCCATAAACAAGCTAAACAACCATGGAGACATCACGCACCCCTGCCGCAAACCTACATTTATTAAGAACCAATCACTTTCCTCTCTTCTTACACGTACACATGCCTCACATCCTCGATAAAAACTTTTCACTGCTTCTAACAACGTGTTCCCCACACCATATATTCTTAATACCTTCCACAGAGCATCTCTCAACTCTATCATATGCCTTCTCCAGATCCATAAATGCTTCATTCAAATCCATTAGCTTTTCTACATATTTCTCACATACATTCTTCAAAGCAAACACTTGATCCACACATCCTCTACTTCTTCTGAAACCAAACTGTTCTTCCCCAATCTGATGCTCTGTACATGCCTTCACCCTCTCAATCAATACCCTCCCATATAATTTACCAGGAATACTCAACAAACTTTATACCTCTGTGATTTTAGCACTCAACTTTATCCCCTTTACCTTTGTACAATGGCACTATGCACGCATTCCGCCAATCCTCAGGCACCTCACCATGAGTCATACATACATTGAATATCCTTACCAACCAGTCAACAACACAGTCACCCCCTTTTTTTTTTTTAATAAATTCCACTGTAATACCATCCAAACCCGCTGCCTTGCCGGCTTTCATCTTCTGCAAAGCTTTTACTACCTCTTCTCTGTTTACCAAATCATTCTCCCTAACCCTCTGTAGAGGTGAAGAGAGTGGTGAGAGTAAGTGAGCTTGGGAAGGAGACTTGTGTGAGGAAGTACCAGGAGAGACTGAGTGCAGAATGGAAAAAGGTGAGAGCAAAGGACGTGAGGGGAGTGGGGGAGGAATGGGATATATTTAGGGAAGCAGTGATGGCTTACGCAAAAGATGCTTTTGGCATGAGAACCGTGGGAGGTGGGCCGATTAGAAAAGATAGTGAGTGGTGGGATGAAGAAGTAAGATAATTAGTGAAAGAGAAGAGACAAATTTTGCAAGGAATAGTGCAAATGTCTGGGAGATGTATAAAAGAAAGAGGCAGGAGGTCAAGACAAAGGGGCATTAGGTGAAAAAGAGGGCAAATGAGAGTTGGGGTGAGAGAGTATCATTAAATTTTAGGGAGAATAAAAAAATGTTTTGGAAGTAGGTAAATGAAGTGCGTAAGACAAGAGAACAAATGGGAACATCAGTGAAGAGGGCTAATGGGGAGGTGATAACAAGTTGTGGTGATGTGAGAAGGAGATGGAGTGAGTATTTTGAAGGCTTGTTGAATGTGTTTGATGATAGAGAGGCAGATATAGGGTGTTTTGCTCGAGGTGGTGTGCGAATATATATATATATATATATATATATATATATATATATATATATATATATATATATATATGTATATATATATATATATATATATATATATATATATATATAATATATATATATATATATATATATATATATATATATATATATATATATATATATATATATATATATATATATATATATATATATATATATATATATATATATATATATATATATATATATATATATATATATATATATATTACAATGAGTCCACATGATGAAATCATAAAGGGTGACGTTATTCTAAAGCAGTTTACTGAAGGAAAAATTAGGACACATATTCGAGCGATTCATGATAATTACATCATCAGGGATAACAAGAACTCCCTGAAGACGTGATGAACACCAAGATAGTTGGATCTTCTCGTCTCATTTTTTGGCTTTGGTGACCTGTGTGGATATATGATATTTTTTCTTTTCTTTCTTTTAAACTATTCGCCATTTCCCGCGTTAGCGAGGTAGCATTAAGAACAGAGGACTGGGCCTTTGAGGGAATACCCTCACCTGGCCCAATTCTCTGTTCCTTCTTTTGGAAAATTAAAAAAAAACGAGAGGGGAGGATTTCCAGCCCCCCGCTCCCTCCCCTTTTAGTCGCCTTCTACGACACGCAGGGAATACGTGGGAAGTATTCTTAATCCCCTATCCACAGGGATAAATGATATATATATATATATATATATATATATATATATATATATATATATATATATATATATATATATATATATATATATATATATATATATATATATTTGAGGCATTGTTTCTCTCTTTTACCCTGATTGCTGGAAGGTAAAGTGTGTGAGCACGACACTACGCATGGTAAATATTACAACCAAACACTGTATGTGCAGACGCTTGTTGCCTCCCTGTCGTAGTGTCACACCGACCATTTATTCTGCTGCTGACTATCTGTTCGCTGTAATGGTAACAATGATAATAAAGTCGGTAATAATACCTGACCTGGCTCAGTATGAAATGAAAACGTAACGCGTAATGGTCAAGCAATGATCCCAAGTATGAGAATGAGATAGTGAAGATTAATTGAGGAGAAAGAAGAATTCAAGTCGCATTTCCGTTGCCGTAGGAAGTCAGTTGGGTTGTGCTGGGGGAACAAAAAAAAAATGGTTTCAATATTGTCGCTGGAAGCGCTCGCAGTGGGAACCGATGTTGCCCGAATCCACACGAAAATATTTACGTAGTATAGACCTATTTTTTCTGTGTAAATATAGAGGTATTTCATGTGACTGTATCTATCAATCTTTTTTCATATACATAACAACAGTACAGTCAAACTCTATTCAACTAAAAGTTTGAAATACTAGAGAAAATATTTGATAGCGAGTGTCGTGTTCATATTACGGAGGTGCGTGACGTCAATCCCCACCACAATATATTATGGAACATCATGTTTACTCGGCCAGGCTTCTGTGTTCTGATTATTCATGAGAGAGAGAGAGAGAGAGAGAGAGAGAGAGAGAGAGAGAGAGAGAGAGAGAGAGAGAGAGAGAGAGAGAGAGAGAGAGAGAGAGAGAGAGTATTGATTCACACCTAATTATCTTTCTCCCTCGTCTTGCTGTATTTGTTCATTATAACAGCTGAGCTTTAGCCCAAAGTTAATAATTTTCCAATGTGTTTCTTGCGTCCACAGCGACGTGGTAGCCCGCGGCGACCTGGCCACATCTGGGCAACACCTGCTGTTGTTGTTGATCGAGACGTCTCACCTGTACACATGTCCACATGTAAACACATCCACTCACATTTCCCTACACTGAGGTATGAAAATATTATACGTGAGGTATGATGCCTCTGGACGGAAAAATGATAGCATATACAATACTGAAAACGCAACGTATCTGACGAAGTCTTTATCAATATAATTAATTAAGGAGTAGAATCATTCAGTCTCGCTGATCAACTAGGCATGGAAGTTTTCCCATGTGTTTTCCAGTGTATGTCGGGTTCCGTTATCTTTGGGAGTGGAACGAGGAATTTCGATAAATGGAAATGTTTGAGCATGGGGATTTTACTGGAGCTTACATATATTAACTCGGGATTGTTTTTTGTTTATGGAATGGGCTTAGTGGGTGGGGTGGTGGTAGAGGGCGTTGGGGTGCAGTTGTGTGTGTGTGTGGTGTGTGTGTGTGTGTGTGTGTGTGTGTGTGTGTGTGTGTGTGTGTGTGTGTGAGAGAGAGGATGAAACTCATCAGTTGGAGTGGTGGTTGGGGTATGTATTCCTGGGTGGCTGTTGGCTGGGGAACTGGCTTACCCCAACACCGTCCTTCCCCCCCCCCCCCCCCTCGCCACACACATACACACACACACACACACACACACACACACACACACACACACACACACCAAAACCCACTGTCAATGTGGTCAAGTTTCACATAGTGTCCACCGCCCACACGGGAACCCCTTTAGGTGATCGTTCATTTCCCCTACTGTATTTTCTTTTCCTTTATAACATGATGGAAACAAATTATAGAAGACGGAATGCTGTCATGACATCTGGATTCCCTTCGAAGCCATTGGTCGCGTGAAGGCGTTTGAGGAATTCTCTTATCACTGTACACTCTTTAAGGTCTCAGAAATTACCCGTTGTATATATATATATATATATATATATATATATATATATATATATATATATATATATATATATATTTTTTTTTTTTTTTTTTCATACTATTCGCCATTTCCCGCATTAGCGAGGTAGCGTTAAGAGCAGATGACTGGGCCTTTGAGGGAATATCCTCACATGGCCCCCTTCTCTGTTCCTTCTTTTGAAAAAAAAAAGAAATGAGAGGGGAGGATTTCCAGCCCCCCCGCTGCCTTCACTTTTAGTCGCCTTCTACGACACGCAGGGAATACGTGGGAAGTATTCTTTCTCCCCTATCCCCAGGGATACTATATATATATATATATATATATATATATATATATTTCTTTTTTTTTTTTTCATACTATTCGCCATTTCCCGCATTAGCGAGGTAGCGTTAAGAACAGAGCATTGGGCCTTTTTTTTTTCCAAAAGAAAGAAAGAAAGATATATATATATATATATATATATATATATATATATATATATATATATATATATATATATATATATATATATATATATATATATATATATATATATATATATATATATATATATATAAATGTTATATTACTTGGATGGTAGTGAGGCAGCGGCATATGTGTAGAGGCAGCGGGTGTTATCAGCGCTGAACTAACACACAGCGAGGACTGAAAAGCCAGATAGCCACTAAACCAGCTTGTTTTTGTTTACCCTTGGTGGCGGCTCGGCCCGAGGGCTGGGCTGGGAGGGAGTGCAGTCGCCGCGTCACCTGTGCATATGGACAGTAATTGGAACACATTCGTGTACACTGCTCTAGACACGAACAATTCAGTAAACAAAGCAGAGGGCGAAGAGATACAGGATGGTGGACCACGCGCCACCGTCAGTGTAAGACTTGTCCATTAAGGTAGAGTCCGAAGCTGCTTTTATGTTGGCTAAGTTGGAGTTCCCACAGGAACTCGACGGAGAAACAAAAACGAAATCATTAGAACTTATTTGCACAACCATAACGAAGTAAACTTTTCGATACGTTCAATCCACAAAGGGCGGCCTGCTCTAAGTGCACACGACCAGGAGGGCCAGGAAGGGAGCAGCATTTGGCAGGAGAGGAAACTGACCTGGTAAAAGAAAACTAAACAGCGTCGAGAAGATGACCAAGACAGTACTGCTGGAGGTACATAGCGGAGTATTCCATCAGTGTGTTGGGTAAGGGGCCTCAGGTGCAGCGGGCGGTAAGGGGAACCGAGGCGTCGGTAGGGACGACATCCTCGGCCTGGAAGTGATGCTGTCACTGGGTGGAAGAGGCGCGGGAGAGAGGGGAGGCAGGACACTGGGTCTTGCTTCAGACACAGAGCCAGTGAGGTGCAACACCCGACCAGGCATTATGTGGAAGAGGTGACCAATGGAGAGGTGTTGCAGGAGGTATCTTCCAACCGTTTGAGGGATCATTGTGCTCGAGATCGAAGCTGTCCTCTGGGGCCACGAACGAAGCTTGAGAGAGAGAGAGAGAGAGAGAGAGAGAGAGAGAGAGAGAGAGAGAGAGAGAGAGAGAGAGAGAGAGAGAGAGAGAGAGAGAGAGAGAGAGAGAGAGAGAGAGAGATTGTATGAGATAGTAGCTCGTCCCCGCCCCAGAGTTCCGAACCTTGGCCAGGGTCGAACGGCTCCTGCAGCTTTATGTGAAGCCTCGGAGTACACTAGGAATTTCCACCTCTCCCTACGGGGAAAATACAGACGAGAGCTCCTAAAATCCTCTCC
Source organism: Panulirus ornatus (assembly GCF_036320965.1). NCBI lineage: Eukaryota > Metazoa > Arthropoda > Malacostraca > Decapoda > Palinuridae > Panulirus > Panulirus ornatus. The sequence continues at coordinate 21,715,029 of NC_092248.1, read as the reverse complement.
CAGTGGACTGAGGTTCCACAGCCCGAGACCAAACTTATCCAGACTCTATGATAAAAGCTTTGGCAAAAGCTGTAGCGAAAGCGTATGGAGGAGCAACCTCAGATCATTATGAAAATTCAAACATTTGTCTTCAGCAGTGAGATTGTCGGACGGTATAGTGAACGTCCCACAACCAGAACTGTTGCACACCATCTGTCTGGTGGGAAATGCAAGTGTTTCAGATCACTTGGAGTGACAGATAAACCTTCTATAAGAAGAAGTTCTCCTTCGGCCTTGGAGTCAGAAAATGAAGAAGAAAATTGAGTATTGGAAGAACCCCATAACATGCGTCTAGTAACCATCCCAGGCGAACATTAACAGCGTCAGCCAGCGTCAGGAGCAGAGCTCAGTCCACAACCACTACATCAAAGGGAAGCTCAGGTACCCACACCTCCTGACACACACACACACACACACACACACACACACACACACACAATCCAGCAACCTTGTCGTTGGGTCAAAGCGTACAACATCTGCGATAGATGGACACTACACACTCATCAAACGTGCAAACCATTCACCAATTTGTCCATCAGTATCGGATGGATCCGGGGCAGGCTTCACAGGTATGTACACAACTCTCACTATCAGTGATGGACGACGACGGCGTGACTGAGTTCACGAAGGTGAGTGAGTTACGAGACCACAATTACTACCTGGGTCAGTCAGTCTTCAAGATCTTGCCGTGCAATGATGGAAGACGAGAGTGTGATAAAATCCACGGGGTTGACGGAGCTACGGGATCAAAATTTCAACGTCTATCGGAACGTTCAGTAAGACAGATGGGACAGCGACGGAGTGAACATGTCCACTGAGCCGAGAGCTCTATAGGATCCAACACACAACCCACGATACTACTCAAGATCGTTCAGTCTGGAATGAGTAGGGACTTAAACCGGAGACTCCATCTCCTCAAGAAGTAGTGGCAAGAAGCATGAATATAAGTAGGTACTATTACATGAATAACATGCCTATGTGAGAGTCATGTGTGCTTAGCCTCAATAACAACCAAAGTTTTCGTCTATATTGCTTGGTAAGTTAGCATGAACGACTTTAATTGTCACTCCAAAGTACGTTTGTGCGTGATCCAGTACAGTGTGGTGATAATGTAGATGTCCCGACCGTGAAACTCCATGTGGTTAATGAGTCCGCATATGCAACATCTGTTGACTACCATCCCAAGCTGAGGATTTGTTCAGTATTATCGATGGGAACTTCATTGCTGACCATCCGTCTTACAACGAGAGGACTGTCACAAACAACACTGCTGGTAAACCTGTTGTCAGGGCCATAGATAAGACGTATCACGTCTGCCTCGTCAGACCAGATGCCCCTGACACATACAGGATAAGAGGTGTCCTTGTAGATCATACTTCTACTTCTTCGGTCAGGGAAAGACTACCCATACATAATTGTAGTCCTAATCAGTGATTATTTTCCACACTGACGACTGTATATAAGTATACGATCGTTATAGTCCTGCCCATCAGTGTTCTTGAGTACGTGAAAGGCGAATTCTAACCTGTTCCGAAGAGAGAATGAAGCCTGGTCTCTGAACTATGTCCTTCAGGACAATCTGTGGCAGGTAGAATCCTATCTTATTACCGCCTTGACTGAGGCTGCAAATACGTCTGTCCTTTTACAAAAGTTGACACTACGTACGAGTGTTGATTGCCTCCAGCTCTGAGGTTAAAAGACTCGTTGAACAAAATAAGAAACACCCAACAGAAGAACTGTATATTCAACTTAGATTTTTTTTTAATGTTGGTTGATATGGCACGTGGAACTAAGGTCCTAACCAAGGCCATCCCATTAACATTATATTCACAACCTGGCTTGAGCGAGGTGCCCATATCGTCGACCATCACCAGGGGTGGATGAACCGCTGGGTTGACTGTGGACCGACTGCCGCAGTCAAAAAAGATTGGTATATCAATCGTTCAAAACTGGATCAGAAAACAAAATAGGTGAACTAGACGTTATGAATGGCATAAAAGCCTTTTTTAATTCCACTGATCTCTGAAAAACAGCGAGGACTGTGTCAAATAAACACAGTCGCCTCACAGCTCACAAGGACCCTGCAGTTCTCGCGGCATCTCACGCTGAGCAAATAACACGTACGTAGGCAGAAGGAACTACGCCCACGCCAGCGGGAGGTGCGCCTGGATATACCTACTCCTTCCCACGATACGGATCACCACTTCATCTGAACCGAACTCTCTGCTGCTGAGATAGTGAGTCCAGACATCAGAATGGAAAAGGAAAACTCCTGAGATGATAGAAAATAGACGATGAAGAATAAGACAGGGGATGATACAAAATAGACAGCGATGAGCATGACAGGAGATAATACAAAATAGATAGTGATGAGTATGACAGGAGATAATACAAAATAGACAGCGATGAGTATGACAGTAGATAATACAAAATAGATAGTGATGAGTATGACAGGAGATGATACAAAATAGACAGCGATGAGTATGACAGGAGATGATACAAAATAGACAGCGATGAGTATGACAGGAGATGATACAAAATAGACAGCGATGAGTATGACAGGAGATAATACCAAATAGACAGCGATGAGTATGACAGGAGATGATACAAAATAGACAGCGATGAGTATGACAGGAGATAATACAAAATAGACAGCGATGAGTATGACAGGAGATAATAGAAAATAGACAGCGATGAGTATGACAGGAGATAATACAAAATAGACAGCGATGAGTATGACAGGAGATAATACAAAATAGACAGTGATGAGTATGACAGGAGATAATACAAAATAGACAGCGATGAGTATGACAGGAGATAATACAAAATAGACAGTGATGAGTATGACAGGAGATAATACAAAATAGACAGCGATGAGTATGACAGTAGATAATACAAAATAGACAGTGATGAGTATGACAGGAGATAATACAAAATAGACAGTGATGAGTATGACAGGAGATAATACAAAATAGACAGTGATGAGTATGACAGGAGATAATACAAAATAGACAGCGATGAGTATGACAGGAGATAATGCAAAATAGACAGCGATGAGTATGACAGGAGATAATACAAAATAGACGGCGATGAGTATGACAGGAGATGATACAAAATAGACGGCGATGAGTATGACAGGAGATAATACAAAATAGACAGTGATGAGTATGACAGGAGATAATACAAAATAGACAGTGATGAGTATGACAGGAGATAATGCAAAATAGACAGTGATGAGTATGACAGGAGATAATGCAAAATAGACAGTGATGAGTATGACAGGAGATAATACAAAATAGACAGTGATGAGTATGACAGGAGATAATACAAAATAGACAGTGATGAGTATGACAGGAGATGATACAAAATAGACGGCGATGAGTATGACAGGAGATAATACAAAATAGACGGCGATGAGTATGACAGGAGATGATACAAAATAGACAGTGATGAGTGTGACAGGAGATAATACAAAATAGACAGCGATGAGTATGACAGGGGTCCCAACTGAAAATTTATGAGTGGAGATAGCGCCATGGATGCCAGATCTGTCTTCCTCTCTAGTAGCGAGGCTCGTCAAGAACTGTGACGGACGCGCCATGCAGAAGCGAACGGAGTCAGTCCTTGGCGGGTGGACACAGTCGCAACATGATGAGGAGTTGGTGACGACACTCTCAGATCCCTGGAAACTCACACTGACCTACGGGAGGCAGGACTCGATCCCCTAGTCCTAGGGTGCACCTTTTCCCCGCTCTGGGCCCCTCCTGTCGCTGACCTACCATTATAAGTGGGTTCAGCCCACCAGCAATTCTCTCCAGAATCCTGTACCGTAAATGAGCGGTCGTGTCTGATGCTGCATCCCCTCATCCTCCTCTCACTCCCAAAGTTAACACAGTAATTACCAGTACTTCCACACTGCAGACAGTCATTTGTCTCTGAGATGACCCCCTCGACTATGCTACAGCTTATGATGATAACTTGGTGATTCACGCTATCTCGAAAGTTGCCATGGGAACTCCGAGACGCTCCAACTCGACTGTCAAAGTTAATCCAGTTACAACGTGGATTTTACCCAGAGCGGAATGGTGATAAGAGGACACATGTTTCATCCTCAGCTGGGTTCCGTGTGGTTCGCTGTGGGAATGAGGTTGTCGACAGCTTAGCCAGACAGGGAGCACTACACAGGACGGTCGAGAGGAAGGAACCCGGCGAGTGTGAACCAAGCAAGGGAAGCGTAGGTTGACGTATGGCGTGAGGCGTCGCCCTCCCACTTGACCACCACACAACACTGGCACTAGTCTTTCCACCGTCTGATGTGATGCTGCAAGTGACTATCTCAGCCTCCTGGTATACAAGGTTATAACTGACGGGAGTACCAGGTGCAAGGAGGGACCCAAGCACTGTCTTCGCCTGGGTGACCAGAAATATACTCGTAGATAAAGCTGAACGTTCCAGAGGACGGTGGAAAATATAGACACTGAGGCACCATTACTGGACACGTTCTCCGCATCATACCTGCTTCGCTGCCACAGTAGGTGAGAGGGCAAGTATTACTGACCATGGCCAGTGTAGCAAAACGTCTGCAGCAAAGGTTTCTGTGCTATGTTTTCATAAGTATTGCTACAGTCACGACGATTTATTCTGACTGTAATTGAACGATATGTGTTGTCATTAATCAACTGCCACGCAGTTTAAAGAACAGTGTATCTGTAATGTTTACTGTCGAGAAATCAATGATGATAAAAAAAGAAATGATGCTTCAGTCCCGGTAGAAAAATGAGTCTCGCTGTGCCCCTCTCTGGGATAAAAATGGGAGGTGATTTCTGGGTAATGTTTTCCTCCATGAGAAACATTCGCTGCAGCTGCAATAACAACTAAAGTTGCAGTAACAACAACTACAACAGTTGCAGCAATAACAACAGCAGTTGAAGTAAACCAAAAGTTGCACAGCAATAACAACAGCAGTTGGAGTAAACCAAAAGTTGCACAGCAATAACAACAGCAGTTGAAGTAAACCAAGAGTTGCAGCAATAACAACAGCAGTTGAAGTAAACCAAAAGTTGCAGCAATAACAACAGCAGTTGAAGTAAACCAAAAGTTGCAGCAATAACAACAGCAGTTGGAGTAACAACAACAGCTGAAGCAATAACAACAACAATTCAAGCAACAACAACAACAACAACAAGAACAACAACAACAGCAGTTGAAGCCACAACATGAGCTGCAGGAAGAGAACCATGATCACCTTCCTCAGTCCTCATGATCACCTTCCTCAGTCCTCATGATCACCTTCCTCAGTCCTCATGATCACCATCCTCAGTCCTCATGATCACCTTCCTCAGTCCTCATGATCACCTTCCTCAGTCCTCATGATCACCTTCCTCAGTCCTCACCCTCAACATTTCCTGCACACCTTTCCAATCTTCTCAGCCTTTCTGTGAGACGATTGAGAAAATTTGCCTCCATTAGAGCTCTTGATTTACTGCAGTGGGGTAGAACCGTCCTCTTTTGTCCCGTGAGGATGTTTCATTGAGGAGGAGATGGTAAAATCTGTGAACACGGAGGGCATTCAGTCGTCATGGCCACACACCCACGCAACGAGTGGCTGGTAAAAGCCTTAAGGTTCGTTTGCTCTCAATGTTCGTCGTTTTATTATTATGAGCAGCCCTGCTTCAGGTGGTGGATACGCCTCTCTCTCTCTCTCTCTCTCTCTCTCTCTCTCTCTCTCTCTCTCTCTCTCTCTCTCTCTCTCTCTCTCTCTCACACACTTACTATGGACTCCCGTGGTGTAGCGGTTAGCGTTCATGGCCGTGACGCATTCGCGGGCCTCCCAGGGTCGAGCACATAGATTCGAATCCTGGTTACAGCAGTCACTCCCCACAGTCAACATAGCTGTTCATTCGCCCCAATGGGTTGGTCGATAAAATGGATACCTGGCTCAGGCTAAGATATATATATATATATATATATATATATATATATATATATATATATATATATATATATATATATATATATATATATATATATATATATACATATATATATATATATATATATATATATATATATATATATATATTTACGGACATATACATATATATACACATGTACATGTTTCATACTTGCTGCCTTTATTCATTTCCGTCGCCACCCCGCCACACATGAAATGACAACCCCCCTCCCCCGCATGTGCGCGAGGTAGCGCTAGGAAAAGACACAAAGGCCTCATTCTTTCACACTCAGTCTCTAGCTGTCATGTATAATGCACCGAAACCAAAGCTCCCTTTCCACATCAAGGCCCCACAAAACTTTCCATGCTTTACCCCAGACGCTTCACATGCCCTGGCTCAATTCACTGACAGCACGTCGACCCCCATATACCACAGCGTTCTAATAAACTCTATTCCTTGCACGACTTTCACCCTCCTGCATGTTCAGGCCCCGATCGCTCAAAATCTTTTCCACTCCATCCTACCACCTCCAATCTGGTCTCCCACTTCTCCTCCTTCCCTCCACCTGCTGGCGTCTACCTCATTAGCCTGTGCATGTGTCTTATATACATATATATATATATATATATATATATATATATATATATATATATATATATATATATATATATATATATATATATATATATATATATATATATATATGGAGACATCACACACCCCTGCCGCAAACCTACATTCACTGAGAACCAATCACTTTCCTCTCTTCCTACACGTACACATGCCTTACACCCTCGATAAAAACTTTTCACTGCTTCTAGCAACTTGCCTCCCACACCATATATTCTTAATACCTTCCGCAGAGCATCTCTATCAACTCTATCATATGCCTTCTCTAGATCCATAAGTGCTACATACAAATCCATTTGCTTTTCTAAGTATTTCTCACATACATTCTTCAAAGCAAACACCTGATCCACACATCCTTTACCGCTTCTGAAACCACACTTCTCTTCCCCAATCTGATGCTCTGTACATGTTTTCACCCTCTCAATCAATACCCTCCCATATAATTTACCAGGAATACTCAACAGATTTATACCTCTGTAATTTGAGTACTCACCTTTATCCCCTTTGCCTTTGTACAATGGCACTATGCTAGCATTCCGCCAATCCTCAGGCACCTTACCATGAATCATACATACATTAAATAACCTTACCAACCAGTCAACAATACAGTCACCCCCTTTTTTAATAAATTCCACTGCAATACCATCCAAACCCGCTGCCTTGCCGGATTTCATCTTCCGCAAAGCTTTTACTACCTCTTCTCTGTTTACCAAATCATTCTCCCTAACCCTCTCACTTTGCACACCACCTCGACTAAAACACCCTATACCTGCCACTCTATCATCTAACACATTCAACAAACCTTCAAAATACTCACTCCATCTTCTCACATCACCACTACTTGTTATTACCTCCCCATTAGCCCTCTTCACCGATGTTTGCATTTGTTCTCTTGTCTTACGCACTTTATTTCCCTTCTTCCAAAACATTTTTGTATCCTCCCTAAAGATTTAATGGGGTGGCCTTAATTAGGGCCTCGGCTGCCCGTGCCGTCTCAGCTAAAATAGAAAAAAGAAATAACTTGGGGTACCGATCATGGATGGAAATATCGCACATCTATTTTGAAGACGATGGTTCGACTCTTGAACACGGCAGGTCCGTCCTTGATCATAATGTTGCGACCCTTGGGATATATTTGCGTAGTTTCTGACCTGCCCACTAGCCCATTTTACCCAAGGGGTGCCGTTGGGAAGAGCGTCTCAACTTAGTCGAACTGGGTTCGAGACAGTCTCGAACAGTTCATCTAGGTACTACTTTCGAAACCCTCCTCACATCTGTTGATAGAGAAGGTGGCTATGGTGTCGACCGTCCATTATACCTGGTGATGACGATGTATAAGACCCACGAGGCGGGTTGTGATGGTGATGATGATAGTGGTGGTGTAGAGGGCACAACGCGAGAGAGGCTCTCGTGTTCTTGAGCTGTGACGTCAACAGGTCCCTCAGACTTGCGCTAGACAGGTGAATCGATCAAATCACGCTGGCTGGTCTGACTGACTGGCTGGCTGGCTGTTGGCTGGCTGACTGGCTTGCTGCTGGCTGGTTAGGTAGCTGGTTGGCTAATTTGTTGGCTAGATAGCTAGTTAGCACGTTGATTGGTTGCCTGCTGGCTAGGTAGGTGACTTGTGGTCATCTAACGAGCTGTCTAGCTGGCTAGGTGATTGGCTGGCCAGCTGACTGGTTGGTTAGGTGGCTAACTGGTTGGTTGGCTGGCTGACTGTCTGCTTAGGTGGTTGGTTGGTTGGATTGTTGGTTAACTCGATGGCTAATTGGCTAGGTGGTGACTGGATGATTGGCTAGTTACCTGGTAGGCTGGCTGACTGGCTTGCTGGCTATCTAGGCGGATGGCTGGTTCGTTGGCGGATTGGTTGGCCAGTAAGGTGGCTGGCTTGGTGGCTGATTCGTTGACTAGGCGGTTAGCTGGTTTGTTGGCTAGGTGGCTGAGTTGTTCGCTGGCTAGGTGGCTGGCTAGGAGGCAGGTTTGCTGACGGATGAGCAAGTTGTATAGTTGAGTTGACTTGATGAGTCACTGTCTGGCCACATGGCCTGGCTCCTACCACACCATGTGAACCACAGCCCTCATGCTGGCCACTTGACCTGGCTCTCACCCCACTATGTGGACCACACTTCTCATGTTGACCACATGACCTGGCTCTTACCACACCATGTGGACCCCACACCATACTCCTCATGCTGGCCACATGATCTGGTTCTTGACCACACCATTTGCCCCCGCCCTACCACACTGCCCCATAAAACTTCCGTCTCAGATATTGGTAAGATGTCTCAATATTTCTCAGGGGAGGAAGGTGAATCATAAATATTTCACATTGCTCACGGGCTCCGGTCTCTATATTATCGCATATTTCTCAGTTACCGCCACATATATTACCTCTCTTTAGTTTCTCGTCGTTGGAGATGGATGAGAGACGTGTTTTGCGAGAAGAGGTCGCGATTTTGTGTTCCTATATTTGTGATTCTGGTGAGAACAGACTTTCAACTACCTGGCCTTGTACACTGGTATCAACCACTGGCCTTCTACTCTGGTATCAATAATTGACTTTCTACTTTCGAATCAACTAATTGGCTTTCTAGTTTGGTAGCAATTACTTGATCTTTGACTTTGGTGGTAACTAATGACCTTTGACTTTGGTGGTGACTTATGACCTTTGACTTTGGTGGTGACTTATGACCTAGTACCCTTACATCATCTACTACAGCATCTATCGTGCCTTCTATTTTGAATATCAAGTACAATACCATCTGTCTCTGGTATCAGCTACTGTGGCATGGGGTAATGGTGGAACTTGTCTTTATATGAACAAGTGGAACTTTGCTTTACAACTGACTATACGAAACAACAACAACAACAACAACAACAACATTAAAGACAACAATAATAATAATAATGATAATGATAATAATAATAATGATAATAATAATAATAATAATAATAATAATAATAATAATGATAATAATAATAATAATAATAATAATAATAATAATAATAATAATAATAATGATAATAATAATAATAATAATAATAATAATAATAATAATAATAATAATAATAATAATATATATATAATAATAATATAATAATAATATAATAATATAATAATATAATAATAATAATAATATATGGTGTGGGAGGCAAGTTGTTAGAAGCAGTGAAAAGTTTTTATCGAGGATGTAAGGCATGTGTACGTGTAGGAAGAGAGGAAAGTGATTGGTTCTCAGTGAATGTAGGTTTGCGGCAGGGGTGTGTGATGTCTCCATGGTTGTTTAATTTGTTTATGGATGGGGTTGTTAGGGAGGTAAATGCAAGAGTCTTGGAAAGAGGGGCAAGTATGAAGTCTGTTGGGGATGAGAGAGCTTGGGAAGTGAGTCAGTTGTTGTTCGCTGATGATACAGCGCTGGTGGCGGATTCATGTGAGAAACTGCAGAAGCTGGTGACGGAGTTTGGTAAAGTGTGTGGAAGAAGAAAGTTAAGAGTAAATGTGAATAAGAGCAAGGTTATTAGGTACAGTAGGGTTGAGGGTCAAGTCAATTGGGAGGTGAGTTTGAATGGAGAAAAACTGGAGGAAGTGAAGTGTTTTAGATATCTGGGAGTGGATCTGTCAGCGGATGGAACCATGGAAGCGGAAGTGGATCATAGGGTGGGGGAGGGGGCGAAAATTTTGGGAGCCTTGAAAAATGTGTGGAAGTCGAGAACATTATCCCGGAAAGCAAAAATGGGTATGTTTGAAGGAATAGTAGTTCCAACAATGTTGTATGGTTGCGAGGCGTGGGCTATGGATAGAGTTGTGCGCAGGAGGATGGATGTGCTGGAAATGAGATGTTTGAGGACAATGTGTGGTGTGAGGTGGTTTGATCGAGTAAGTAACGTAAGGGTAAGAGAGATGTGTGGAAATAAAAAGAGCGTGGTTGAGAGAGCAGAAGAGGGTGTTTTGAAATGGTTTGGGCACATGGAGAGAATGAGTGAGGAAAGATTGACCAAGAGGATATATGTGTCGGAGGTGGAGGGAACGAGGAGAAGAGGGAGATCAAATTGGAGGTGGAAAGATGGAGTGAAAAGGATTTTGTGTGATCGGGGCCTGAACATGCAGGAGGGTGAAAGGAGGGCAAGGAATAGAGTGAATTGGAGCGATGTGGTATACAGGGGTTGACGTGCTGTCAGTGGATTGAATCAAGGCATGTGAAGCGTCCGGGGTAAACCATGGAAAGCTGTGTAGGTATGTATATTTGCGTGTGTGGACGTGTGTATGTACATGTGTATGGGGAGGGTTGGGCCATTTCTTTCGTCTGTTTCCTTGCGCTACCTCGCAAACGCGGGAGACAGCGACAAAGTATAAAAAAAAAAAAAAAAAAAATAAAATAATAATAATAATAATAATAATAATAATAATAATAATAATAATAATGATAATAATAATAATAATAATAATAATAATAATAATAATAATAATAATAATAATAATGATAATAATAATAATGATAATAATAATGGTAATATTATGATATGATAATACTATTATTATGGTATATTGATATTATAACGATATCTCCAGCAAGTGTTGTACGAGAAGACTCTCACTCACTCCCTCTCACCCCAACACCTCAGACACCCTTACCCCCCCCTCCCCCCCCTTCTGTGTCGCCTGGTCACGACCTGATAACCAACTCTGCACACACACACACACACACACACACACACACCACACAGACACACACACATACACACACACACACACACACACACACACACACACATACACACACACACCACAGACACACACACACACACACACACACACACACACACCACACAGACACACACACACACACACCACAGACACACACACACACACACACACACACACACACACACACACACACACCACACAGACACACACATACACACACACACACACACACACACACACACCACACACACACACACACACACACACACACACACACACACACACACACACACACACACATACACACACACACCACACACACACACACACACACACACCACACACACACACACACACACACACACACACACACACACACACACACACACACACGTTCGTTATACTTGAATCACTCGTTTCAAACCTTGTGTGATGACCAATTTTTGTCGCTCATTTCGTCAGACCATTCGTGTGTTGTAAGGACTTGGAACTCAGCTGTTCCACCAATATTCGAACAATACTTTGTTTTCAATTAGTATTCAGACGAATATTCAGTCGGTATTCGGGGAGACGGCGTCGTTCATACTGGAGGGCAAGGTTACCTCGGCTCGTCCTGGGAATCAGCATAGCATTCGAGGAGCAGCTGGTTCTAACATGTGGCGAACACGTCAAGTTCGTCGTCCAGAACACGACCGAATTAGCCAGCGCCAGCTGACGCTCACCACACACACACTGACTTCATGAAGTCTGCCCTCATGGCATGTTGACGTCATGAGGTTTGCCCTCATGGCACGTTGACGTCATGAAGTCTGCCCTCATGGCACGTTGACGTCATGAAGTCTGCCCTCATGGCACGTTGACGTCATGAAGTCTGCCCTCATGGCACGTTGACGTCATGAAGTTTGCCCTCATGGCACGTTGACGTCATGAAGTCTGCCCTCATGGCACGTTGACGTCATGAAGTTTGCCCTCATGGCACGTTGACGTCATGAAGTTTGCCCTCATGGCACGTTGACGTCATGAAGTCTGCCCTCATGGCACGTTGACGTCATGAAGTTTGCCCTCATGGCACGTTGACGTCATGAAGTTTGCCCTCATGGCACGTTGACGTCATGAAGTTTGCCCTCATGGCACGTTGACGTCATGATGTTTGCCCTCATGACACGTTGACGTCATGAAGTTTGCCCTCATGGCACGCTGACGTCATGAAGTTTGCCCTCATGACACGTTGACGTCATGAAGTTTGCCCTCATGGCACGTTGACGTCATGAAGTTTGCCCTCATGGCACGTTGACGTCATGAAGTTTGCCCTCATGGCACGTTGACGTCATGAAGTTTGCCCTCATGGCACGTTGACGTCATGATGTTTGCCCTCATGACACGTTGACGTCATGAAGTTTGCCCTCATGGAACCTTGACATCATGAAGTCTACGCCACGATACATTGGTATCATGAAGTTCACATCACAAGACATTGACTTCATGATGCTTACATCGTCACACACTGACATCATGACGTCCACTTGCCCGGACATCACAGATCACATCATCCAGTCGTTAAAGACAAGATGAGATTTCGATAATGACTCTACCTAGACTGCATCTGCTGCCGCTGTGACACATACATACTATGATAATGATGATGATGATGATAATAATGATGATGATAATAATGATGATGATAATAATGATGATGATGATAATGATGATGATAATAATGATGATGATGATAATGATGATAATAATGATGATGATGATAATGATGATGATGATAATGATGATGATGATAATGATGATGATAATAATGATGATGATGATAATGATGATGATAATAATGATGATGATGATAATGATGATGATGATAGTAATAATAATAATAATGATAATAATAATAATAATAATGATAATAATAATAATAATAATAATAATAATAATAATAATAATAATAATAATAATAATGATAATAATGATAATAATAATAATAATGATAATAATAATAATAATAATAATAATAATAATAATAATAATAATAATAATGATAATAATAATAATAATTATAATAATAATGATAATCATGATAATAATAATGGATTTGTATGGAGCATTTATGGATCTGGAGAAGGCATATGATAGAGTTGATAGAGATGCTCTGTGGAAGGTATTAAGAATATATGGTGTGGGAGGCAAGTTGTTAGAAGCAGTGAAAAGTTTTTATCGAGGATGTAAGGCATGTGTACGTGTAGGAAGAGAGGAAGGTGATTAGTTCTCAGTGAATGTAGGTTTGCGGTAGGGGTGTGTGATGTCTCCATGGTTGTTTGATTTGTTTATGGATGGGATTGTTAGGGAGGTGAATGCAAGGGTTTTCGAAAGAGGGGCAGGTATGCAGTCTGTTGTGGATGAGAGAGCTTGGGAAGTGAGTCAGTTGTTGTTCACTGATGATACAGCGCTGGTGGCTGATTCATGTGAGAAACTGCAGAAGCTGGTGGCTGAGTTTGGTAAAGTGTGTGAAAGAAGAAAGTTAAGAGTAAATGTAAATAAGAGCAAGGTTATTAGGTACAGTAGGGTTGAGGGTCAAGTCAATTGGGAGGTAAGTTTGAATGGAGAAAAACTGGAGGAAGTGAAGTGTTTTAGATATCTGGGAGTGGATTTGGCAGCGGATGGAACCATGGAAGCGGAAGTGAATCATAGGGTAGGGAAGGGGGCGAAAATCCTGGGAGCCTTGAAGAATGTGTGGAAGTCGAGAACATTATCTCGGAAAGCAAAAATGGGTATGTTTGAAGGAATAGTGGTTCCAACAATGTTGTATGGTTACGAGGCGTGGGCTATGGATAGAGAGAGTTGTGCGGAGGAGGGTGGATGCGCTGGAAATGAGATGTTTGAGGACAATATGTGGTGTGAGGTGGTTTGATCGAGTAAGTAACGTAAGGGTAAGAGAGATGTGTGGAAATAAAAAGAGTGTGGTTGAGAGAGCAGAAGATGGTGTTTTGAAATGGTTTGGTCACATGGAGAGAATGAGTGAGGAAAGATTGACCAAGAGGATATATGCGTCAGAGGTGGAGGGAACGAGGGGAAGTGGGAGACCAAATTGGAGGTGGAAAGATGAAGTGAAAAAGATTTTGAGAGATCGGGGCCTGAACATGCAGGATGGTGAAAGCGTGGGAATAGAGTGAATTGGATCGATGTGGTATACCGGGGTCGACGTGCTGTCAATGGATTGAACTAGGGCATGTGAAGCGTCTGGGGTAAACATGGAAAGTTGTGTGGGGCCTGGATGTGGAAAGGGAGCTGTGGTTTCGATGCATTATTACATGACAGCTAGAGACTGAGACGAATGTGGCCTTTGTTGTCTTCCTAGCGCTACCTCGCGCACATGAGGGGGTAGGGTTTTTTTGTTTCATGTGTGGCAGGGTGGCGATGGTAATGCATAAAGGCAGACAGTATGAATTACGTATATGTGTATATGTGTATATGGCTGTGTGTGCATATATTAGTATACGTTGTAATGTATAGGTATGTATATTTGCGTGTGTGGACGTGTATGCATATAAATGTGCATGTGGGTGGGTTGGGCCATTCTTTCGTCAGTTTCCTTGCGCTACCTCGCTGACGCGGGAGACAGCGACAAAGCAGAATAAACAAATATAAATAGATAATGATAAAGATAATAATGATAATATTAATAGTAATAGAATGATAATTATATTAGTAATGATGATGATGATAATGATAATGGTGATGATAATAATGATTATAATAATAATACTAATAATGATAATAATAATAATGATAATAATAGTAATGATAATGATAATCATAATGATAGTAATAATGATGGAAATCATAATAATGATAACTAATAATAATGGACATCATAATAATGATAACAGCAATAACAATAATGATAATAGTAAAAATAGTAACGATAATGATTGTACTACACATTACTACTACTACTACTACTACTACTACTACTACTACTCTTACTATTACTACTACTACTACTACTACTACTACTACTACTACTACTACTCTTACTACTACTAATACTACTACTACTACTACTACTACTACTACTCTTACTACTACTAATACTACTACTACTACTACTACTACTACTACTCTTACTACTACTAATACTACTACTACTACTACTACTACTACTACGACTACTACTACTCTTACTACTACTACTACTACTACTACTACTACTACTACTACTACTCTTACTACTACTACTAATACTAATACTAATACTACTACTATTGATATTACTTCTACTATTACTACTACTACTATTGCTACTACTACTACTACTACTACTACTACTACTACTACTACTACTACTACTACTCCTTTGATAAAAATGATGGTAACAATAATAACAGCGGATGAAAAATGAATGAAGAAATAGAAAGTGGAGCAGGTAGAGTGGCCAGATTGGCTGGAGATGCGCAAATAATCAATATGAGGTGATTGCGTAAGCTCTCTCCTCTCTCTCTTCTCTCTCTCTCTCTCTCTCTCTCTCCTCTCTCTCTCATCTCACTCTTTATCTCTCTCTCTCTCTCTCTCTCTTCTCTCTCTCTCTCTCATTCGCAAGGAGGGCTGCCGCCTCCCGTTGTGTCCCATAGCTCATCAATTCCCTTTGATGGCGTGCCAGTCTCCACCACCACCTCCACCTCCACCATACGTTGTGGTTTGGCTGTGGTGGAGGTAAGTACGGCTTCGGGTTGGGTCAGCTCGAGGTTGGTGAAGCTCTGCTGTATATGGCGTGGCTCAAGGTAGGAGGGGTTGGGTCAGGAACTGGATGTGGGTTGCGTAGGGGGTTGTGGGGTTGCTGGGAGCAGGACTGGTGTGGGTTGCGTTAGGGGGATGTGGGGTGCTGGGGGCAGGAACTGGTGTGCGTTGCGTGGGGGATTTGGGGTTGCTGGGGCCAGGGAACTGGTGTGGGTTGCGTAGGGGGTTGTGGGGTTGCTGGGGGCATGAGCTGGTGTGGGTTGCGTAGGGGGTTGTGGGGTTGCTGGGGGTATGAGCTGGTGTGCGTTGCGTAGGGGGTTGTGGGGTTGCTGGGGGCAGGAACTGGTGTGGGTTGCGTAGGGGGTTTTGGGGTTGCTGGGGGTATGAGCTGGTGTGGGTTGCGTAGGGGGTTGTGGGGTTGCTGGGCCAGGAACTGGTGTGCGTTGCGTAGGGGGTTGTGGGGTTGCTGTGCCAGGAACTGGTTTGCGTTGCGTAGGGGGTTGTGGGGTTGCTGGGGGCATGAGCTGGTGTGGGTTGCGTAGGGGGTTGTGGGGTTGCTGGGGGCATGAGCTGGTGTGGGTTGCGTGGGGTTGGATACGAGTGAGGTGGTTCGTTGTGGTGGTTGACTTCAGCTGAGGTTGGGTGAGGTTCCATTTCGGTCAGTCCATGAGCACGAAGATGACGGCCATGTCTGGCGCACGACGAGGGTTTGATCCTTCGATAATGATGGTTCACTTACTGTGGGATGAGGTACACTAGGAACGAAGTGATTAACGTTAACCTCAGTTACTGTGGGATGAGTTAAAGTGGGTTATACTCATCCCCAGTCGTCACTTTGCGATAAGTTACGGCTGGTAAATTGGCCAGGGCTGGTCTGGAATGCTTTGGAATGAGGTAAGATGGGTCGTACCTGGTCAGAACTGGATGAGAGTTTTACCTGTGGGTTGTCTGTCATACGGTGGGTTGTAGGCTGTGTTCCTCCTGCCTCACAGGAAGCGGCTCTACCTGCATTAGCAGGGAAGTGCTCTTCACTGCCTAATTAGATCCCAGGATGTCTAATTAATGCGCCAGTGCCTGGGAGCCACTCAGAGGGCTAAAGGAAGGTTTGGGGGGAGGAGGGGTGGATTATTACATGCAAACGCAAACTGGGTCTGTGATTTAGCTTGAGCTTTGCTGGAGTGGCTGCCATCTTTATCATGAAGACGGACATCATCATCATCCTCCTCCTCCCTGCCTGCCTCATCCACCTCATCATCCACCAGGAGGAGTAGGGTGACATCTGGCGACGATTTCATCTAACTTCTGCCATATGTCTGATGGACACCCGCCTGCGGTTAGCAGGAACATGCTCAAGATGAATTAAAAAGGAAGGAGATTCCTTTATAATGCTGATGATGACCAGTTTATTATTACGATAAATATAACTATTCAATCTATAGGGTCAGCCTTCCTCTCAAACTGGCATCACCTCCAGTCCCTGTTATCATGTTCCACCTCACTGGAAATTGGTGGTAGATGAGTGGCCAATTACCGCGGTGGGGGCTCCAGGTACAGGTACCTGACCCTTCCCCATCAGATGTGGACCTGGCTCTTCTTATCGGAAGAAATGTAGGGTGTCATGTGTAGCGTCTGTGTGTGTATAGTGTTGGCTCTGGATGCCTACCCTTCCCAGAAATGACTCGTGTGTGTGTGTGTGTGTGTGTGTGTGTGTTAGACCTAACAGAGTGGTAGAAACAGGGTAGTACAGATAACCTTGATGTATGGTACCGTATGAAGTTCCCCTGACGTGTGGTACAATACAGATATGCCTGATTTATGGTACCAAGAATACCTCGGCCACTGGAACGACAGAGATCCACCTGAAGCACAGGAACCTATACGAAATCCTTCTGTCGCACGGTAAAATATAAGCAGTACATGTTGATTACGACCAGCTCCTCAACACACGTATGGCAGGCTATTCAATTAGCGGCCCCCAGGCCCAATCCGGCCCTTGAGTGGTGTTTCATTGGCCCCTTGACAGACTCAGAAGAATTAGAACAGATAAATGAAATTATACGAAATCTTAAGTAAGCAAATTTTTTTTTATCGTGAACAACTGTATGAATCAGGTTAATGAAACATGTGATCAATGATAATATTTCGTTTCTTTCAATGTATAAGTGTTTAGAGAGAGTGAAAAAATATGGAGGTAAAATAAATGCATGGCCGTTCCATCAATGTGAGTTTCATAATCCGACATTACTCTTGAAGTAATTGAATAGCCCTGCCCTAAGGGTCACCTCATCACAGAGAGGCAATGTCTGAGAGACCCCTCTGGCGTGTGGCACTTATCTGTCTTATTCCACAGGCATGACACACTCCTGAAGTTATACAGTGAGACTTTACAGTGAACAGTGAGGCTTCTGTCGTAGGTTGTTCATCATGGGCAGAACAATGTTCATAACGAGTGAGGAAGATACATTCTGTAACCTTAGTTTCGTTGTGGTAAACATTTTTGTTTTCAGGGTTGATTAAAGATGTATTACCTTGTCGTATGTATAGCTAATGATGGTGGCGGAGGTCTTCTATACCCCCGACAGCTGAGTCTGGCACCTTACCTCGCCGCATACCATACAAATGGTTTCGTAGGTCTCCTACGCCTCACAGCTGGGTCTGCCACCTTACCTTACTACCTTACGTGTACGTTGTGATAGTTTGTAGGTCTTCTGCCTCCACAGCTGGGTCCAGCTGGGACCAAGCCATCGTTGTATTGCTCTGATAAACGTAGATTTCTGTTTCCGAAAACTTACTCAGTGAGTGGCGTTGTGGACGTCTACAGGGAGGAATGACAGCACAGAGCCACAAAGACACTAAAATCATGTCATCCCCCAGGGTTGGACTACGAGGCCTGGGTCCTTCTCTGTTCTCCTCGTCCAGCTGTTCTCGGTCCCCTAGACTCATGATGCTCTCGGGTGTCTTCAACGTCTTAGCAGGCAATTACTGCGCCACATGACCTCATGGCTGTTAGCGTTCCTGTACTGAATGGCTGACGTCATGCGGGAGACGTCATCACTGCAGGCATGACGCCATGACCCAGACAACCCCCCCCCCCCCCGGAATAGAACGTCATAGACATTGTTTATATTCAGGAGGAAGCATGAGTCTGGTCTTGATGTAGATTAACGAGCGTTACTCGTCTAGTTTGTTAACCAGAGTAACTGTTGTAGTGTTCATGTTTAGTTAGAGTAGCTATTGTAGTGTGTTATTCAACAAGAGTAACTATGGTGTTGGTTATGGAGAACACTGTTATGGAGAACAGTGTTATTGTTTAACGAGAATAACTTCTTACGTGTTAACGAGAGCAACCACCCTGATGTTGGTTAACGAGAATAACTACTGTTATCGAGAGGAACCACTCTAGTGTTGTTGGTTAACGAGAATAGCTAGTGTTAACGAAAGTAACCACTCTAGTGTTGTTGATTAACGACAATAGCTAGTATTAACGAAAGTAACCACTCTAGTGTTGTTGGTTAACGAGAATAGCTAGTGTTAACGAAAGTAGCCCTTCTAGTGTTGTTGGTTAACGAGAATAGCCAGTGTTAACGAAAGTAGCCCTTCTAGTGTTGTTGGTTAACGAGAATAGCTAGTGTTAACGAAAGTAACCACTCTAGTGTTGTTGGTTAACGAGAATAGCTAGTGTTAACGAAAGTAACCACTCTAGTGTTGTTGGTTAACGAGAATAGCTAGTGTTAACGAAAGTAACCACTCTAGTGTTGTTGGTTAACGAGAATAGCTAGTGTTAACGAAAGTAGCCACTCTAGTGTTGTTGGTTAACGAGAATAGCTAGTGTTAACGAAAGTAGCCACTCTAGTGTTGTTGGTTAACGAGAGTAGCTAGTGTTAACGAAAGTAACCACTCTAGTGTTGTTGGTTAACGAGAATAGCTAGTGTTAACGTAAGTAGCCCTCTAGTGTTGTTGGTTAACGAGAATAGCTACTGTTAACGAAAGTAGCCACTCTAGTGTTGGTTAACGAGAGTAACTACTTTGGGGCTTTAAGGACGTTGCTCAAAAGGGGATCAACGAGAGCTCTGGTGTTGGAGGCAGAGAGGAGGCCGGCCATTAAGCAAATTACGTGTCTCATGTACATTATTCTGCATGACGACACACACACACACACACACACACACACACACACACACACACACGGGAGGGGTGGGTACTACGCTCTGTCATAGGGACGTCTGGGCAGTGTATCCTGTCACAAATCTAGTCTTCCATGCTATCCTCTGCAACGATCTATCTTTCTTTCCCCAGTGCTTGCTACAGCTACCCCAGGGGACACACACACACACACACACACGTAGAGTCAGGTACACAGTAGAACCTTATCTTTATCTTTTACGATAATGAATGTACCAATAACGTTCTGAGGATGGTTAGTAGCCATTAATAACGGCAGTTAGACTAAAGAGAAGACATTAATGTATGTTGTATTAGATATACATTATTTATCGCTGGTGTTGTATCTAATTCTCGTACATCATCCTGAGAGTCCTCGTACAAAGAGAAATGGTGGTAATTACACGCGAAAGAAAACGTGTATTTTCGTGCCAGTTTGGAAAATGCTGAACTGGTTTAATTCCGCTTAAATCTAATTTTCACTTGACACATTCACGGTAGAGAATGACCCGTGTATTTGTTACTAGTATTTCCTACCTCTTCACCTGGCACTATATTGAAAACTGTATCGCTAAAGAGGAACTTGAAAGTGCCCAAGGGTCGTACCGTCGTGCTCAAGGGTCGTACCGTCGTGCTCAAGGGTCGTACCGTCGTGCTCAAGGGTCGCACCCTCGTGTTCAATGGTCGCACCATCGTGCTCAAGGGTAGTACCTTCGTGCTCAAGGGTCGTACCGTCGTGCTCAAAGGTCGTACTGTCGTGTTCAAGGGTCGCACCATCGTGTTCAAGGGTCGCACCATCGTGCTCAAGGGTCGTACCATCGTGCTCAAGGGTTGTACCATCGTGCTCAAGGGTCGCACCATCGTGTTCAAGGGTCGCACCATCGTGTTTAAGGGTCGCACCATCGTGTTTAAGGGTCGCACCATCGTGCTCAAGGGTCGTACCATCGTGCTCAAGGGTCGTACCATCGTGCTCAAGGGTCGCACCATCGTGTTCAAGGGTCGCACCATCGTGTTCAAGGGTCGCACCATCGTGCTCAAGGGTCGCAACATCGTGTTCAAGGGTCGCACCATCGTGTTCAAGGGTCGCACCATCGTGTTCAAGGGTCGCACCATCGTGTTCAAAGGTCGCACCATCGTGTTCAAGGGTCGTACCATCGTGTTCAAGGGTCGCACCATCGTGTTCAAGGGTCGCACCATCGTGTTCAAGGGTCGTGCTGATGTGGTCAAGACTCAGACCGTCGTGCTCAAGGGTCGCACCATCGTGTTCAAGGGTCGTACCATCGTGTTCAAGGGTCGCACCATCGTGTTCAAGGGTCGTACCATCGTGTTCAAGGTTCGTGCTGATGTGGTCAAGACACAGACCGTCGTGATCAAGGAGTAACTCCCATCTTTTATCAGGGCAGTTCGAGGGTTCTTTTCCCCGTCTCATAACGTCATCAGCCAATCTACCATTCTCGTCTACCGTCGACGGACCTTCTTCAGCAGTTGTGTATCTCCTCATCTTGGTATGGAAGACCCGGCTGGTGGTTCCTCCTCCTCAACCTGGTCTTCGAGTGGCCTCTTCCCATATCTTCCTCGACCATCTCACTGCCCATGTCCTGGAGGCAATATCGGAAATAATCAGGATATGGATAACCTCCATTAAGGTCCTTCTGGTGTGATGGTCTAGGGGCGAGGTGGACACTCCAGCCACGGTCCCCTTCCTCCGGCTAATTCATATAACTGTCTTGCCTCGTATATGCCATTCAGGTTAGATGGTTAGTGGGGGATGTAGGCGGCTTATCGAGTGCTAGGATCATTAAAGCAGGGAGCGTTATATTGTAATCACCAGTCTGGGAAAACAGAACATCTTTTCTTTCTGAGGTTCATGAAGATCCTAAGAC
Organism: Panulirus ornatus; assembly: GCF_036320965.1. Taxonomy (NCBI): domain Eukaryota; kingdom Metazoa; phylum Arthropoda; class Malacostraca; order Decapoda; family Palinuridae; genus Panulirus; species Panulirus ornatus. The sequence goes on along the minus strand of NC_092248.1, from coordinate 21,692,923 downwards.
CATACGTGTTCTCATTGTATGGACGAACCTTCGCTGAACGGAGTCCTCTCTGCTTTCCACTCTCCCCCAACTCCATTACAATATATATATTCAGTCGAGGCTTCATATTCATTTTTGGGTCGATCGTGTTGATGGAACTATTCCAATCGTTTTTGCAAGGTGACTCCATTCCAGGTTAACTGTTCCCCACCTCTCCTATGTATGATATTATCCACAAACATGCGTTGCTGTGTTACTTTTATTTGCGATTACCATATGTGTGTTATGTGGAGAGAGTTTGATTACAGTGGTGCCTCGTCTCTTGTATATATATGTAATATGTCTTGACTCTTATGTGTATACACACACACACACACACACACACACACACACACACACACACACACACACACACACACACACACACACACACACACACACTCCAGCTTAAGCCCATTTATCGACCAGCCCCGAGGCAAGGATGAACAGCTGTGTGTGTGCGTGTGTGTGTGTGTGGGGGGGGGGGGGGGTTACATCCATATGTGAGTCAGCCCACACGAAGGAGCTCAGATCTATAAATACATCGTCACCAGCAGCCGTTCTTCTGTTTACGTGTGTATTCTGAAGTCTGTAAAGGAAGCGGGTGACCCACCCAGGACTTGTAACCGCCGCCTCGTACCAGTAAGGTGCCAACATAATCCCAGGCGACGTTACGAGCGGAACTCTCAAGTTAATGCCTGGATGGAACACACTTTAGGACGTTTTAGGTATATCTGCATTCGTGAATTATAAACTTGTTCCTAGAAGGCTTTGCCATAAGTAATAATGGTTCATATATATATATATATATATATATATATATATATATATAAATCATACTTTGTCGCTGTCTCCCGCGTTAGCGAGGTAGCGCAAGGAAACAGACGAAAGAATGGCCCCATCCACATACACATGTATACACGTCCACACACGCACATATAAATACCTACACATTTCCATGTATAGACATATGTACATAATAGACATATACATATATACACATGTACATGACACATACTTGCTGCCTTTATTCATTCCCGTCGCCACCCCGCCACACATGAAATGACAACCCCCTCCCCCGCATGCGCGCGAGGTAGCGCTAGGAAAAGACAACAAAGGCCACATTCGTTCACACTCAGTCTCTAGCTGTCATGTATAATGCACCGAAACCACAGCTCCCTTTTCACATCCAGGCCCCACAAAGCTTTCTATGGTTTACCTCAGACGCTTCACATACCCTGGTTCAATCCATTAACAGCATGTCGACCCCAGTATACCACATCGTTCCAATTCACTCTATTCCTTGCACGCCTTTCACCCTCCTGAATGTTCAGGCTCCGATCGCTCAAAATCTTTTTCACTCCATCCTTTCACCTCCAATTTGGTCTCCCACTTCTCCTCGTTCCCTCCACCTCTGACACATATATCCTTTCTGTCAATCTTTCCTCACTCATTCTCTCCATGTGACCAAACCATTTCAATACACCCTCTTCCGCTCTCGCAACCACACTCTTTTTATTACCACACATCTCTCTTACCCTTTCATTACTTACTCGATCAAATCACCTCACACCACAAATTGTCCTCAAACATCTCATTTCCAACACATCCAACCTCCTCCGCACAACTCCATCTATAGCCCGCGCTTCGCAACCATATAACATTGTTGGAAACACTATTCCTTCAAACATACCCATTTTTGTTTTCCGAGATAATGTTCTCGCCTTCTACACATTCTTCAACGCTCCCAGAATTTTCACCCCCTTCCCCACCCTGTGACTCACTTCTGTTTCCATGGTTCTATCCGCTGCCAAATCCACTCCCAGATATCTAAAACACTTGACTTCCTCCAGTTTTTCTCCATTCTAACTTACCTCCCAATTGACTTGCCCCTCCACCCTACTATACCTAATAACCTTGCTCTTATACTCACTTACTCTCAGCTTTCTTCTTTCACACACTTTACCAAACTCTGTCACCAGCTTCTGCAGTTTCTCACCCGAATCAGTCACCAGTGATGTATCATCAGCGAAAAACTGACTCACTTCCCAAGCCCTCTCATCTACAACAAACTGCATACTTGCCCCTCTCTCCAAAACTCTTGCATTCACCTCCCTAACAACCCCATCCATAAACAAATTAAACAACTATGGAGACATCACGCACTCATGCCGCAAACCGACATTCACTGAGAACCAATCACTTTCCTCTCTTCCTACACGTACACAAGCCTTACATCCTCTAAATAAACTTTTCACTGCTTCCAGCAACTTACCTCCCACACCATATATTCTTAATACCTTCCACAGAGCATCTCTAACAAGTCTATCATATGCCTTCTCCAGATCCATAAACGCTACATAGAAATCCATTTATATATATATATATATATATATATATATATATATATATATATATATATATATATATATATATATATATATATATATATATATACATATATGGATAGGGGAGAAAGAATACTTCCCACGTGTTCCCTGCGTGTCGTAGAAGGCGACTAAAAGGGGAGGGAGCGGGGGGGCTGGAAATCCTCCCCTCTCATCATTTTTTTTTAATTTTCCAAAAGAAGGAACAGAGAAGGGGGCCAGGTGAGGATATTTCCTCAAAGGCCCAGTCCTCTGTTCTTAAAGCTACCTCGCTAATGCGGGAAATGGCGAATAGTTTGAAAAAAAAAAAAAAAAAAAAAAAAATATATATATATATATATATATATATATATATATATATATATATATATATATATATATATATATGGAGAGAGAGAGAGAGAGAGAGAGAGAGAGAGAGAGAGAGAGAGAGAGAGAGAGAGAGAGAGAGAGAGAGAGAGAGAGAGAGAGAGAGAGAGAGAGAGAGAGAGAGAGAGACTGATCTTGTCCCTGGATGTGCAGTATATGACTATCTTGTGTGTTACTCAGCTAAATACACACCACCAGATGTTTACACTCTCGCACTGGTTTTTTGCAACTGCCACTGAAAGGTTCTGGTTTTCTCACGGATGCCTTGGGTTTAGCGAAGCATTAAAGTGAATATTACTTTAATGGTGACTATGAGTATCGTTCACTCACATCCTAGATATAGACGTGCTAATGGTTTACGTTTAGAGGTATTAAGACACACTTGACAATGATGCAGGTCGGGTGTAGGATGCTGTTTGATGACATCCTTTTCTGTGTTATGGTCGCTGGTCTTAGTGTAGACAATAAGTTATGTACGTTGAACACTATATTGTCAGTTTGGGTGTTGCTCTATCACACAGACAGACAGATACACACACACACACACACACTGAGAGTCTCAGTGGTGCACTGGTTAGCGTTGTAACCGACAAATCAGTAGGTCTCAGGTTCGAGTCCAGCACAGGGTAAACGACACAGCCTTTCGTCCTGTTGTTGGAGGTTTATCTATAAATCGGTTCATAACGTTAGCACAGCCATGTGCATATACACACATGTAAACAGTCCTACTCGCTTGCTTTCATCCATTCTCGGCACCAACCCGCCCTACAATAGTAGTATATATATATATATATATATATATATATATATATATATATATATATATATATATATATATATATATATATATATATATATCTTTTTCTTTTCTTTCAAACTATTCGCCATTTCCCGCATTAGCGAGGTAGCGTTAAGAACAGAGGACTGGGCCTTTGAGGGACTACCCTCACCTGGCCCAATTCTCTGTTCCTTCTTTTGGAAAATTAAAAAAAAAACGAGAGGGGAGGATTTCCAGCCCCCCGTTCCCTCCCCTTTTAGTCGCCTTCTACGACACGCAGGGAATACGTGGGAAGTATTCTTGCTCCCCTATCCCCAGGGATATATATATGTATATATATATATATATATATATATATATATATATATATATATATATATATATATATATATATATATATATATATATATATATATATATATATATATATATATATATATAAGACACATGCACAGGCTAACGAGGTAGACGCCAGCAGGACAGTGAGTGTAGTTGTGGCATTAACAACAACGCTCCAGCTGTATAACATCATCATCATCTGCTCTGTTTGGAAGCGTCTCTCACCCGAGATCAATGTTTCCTCCTCTCTCTCTCTCTCTCTCTCTCTCTCTCTCTCTCTCTCCCTCTGTTTCCAGCACCCTCACTTCAGAGTACACTATCATATTCCATCTACTCCAGCAGGACCCTCACGTTTCTCCTCTTTCGGTCTCTGCCAAACGCTAAAAATGGCAAACACACACACACACACACACACACACACACACACACACACACACACACACACACACACACACACACACACACACACACACACACAATAAGCACAACTACTATTCTTTTTTCCTCCAAGGAAGCCAAACAAAGGCATTGGCTCCTGCTGGCGGTGCCAGTCAGCTTAATAAAGACAACCTCTCCTCGGAAAGAAGTTTTATATTTTCCTGGGGGAAAAAACAGGTTTCTGGAAATTCTAAAATCTTTTTCATGGAGAGTCTTAGAGTTACCCAAGACCGTTCCAAAGGCTCCTGCGGCCTTGGGCTGCGCTACTTGCAGTTGCAGGAGAATGTAGACCCCATTTGAGTGAGAAGTTCTTTGACGTGACTGAACTGCTTGGGATACAGCCTCATCACAGCTGACTCCACTTGCTGTGTAACGTCAAACATAGTCCGGTAACATCCCAGCATCTGGCGCTCTATTTATTCATTTATTTATTCATTAATCTATTTACTATTTACCCCAGGAACTGCTATAATTCATCCTTTCATCATCTTTTGACATAATTGATCTGTAGCTAAACTGTCTATAGCTAAACTGTCCATCTGTTACTTTCTTTTCCTCTGACTCAACTTTGGATGATTCTGTGTCTAGTGGCTCTGAGGCAGCGCTGAACCTTGCTCGCCGATTTTGCCTCTGTCTCAAAACCCAGACTATTCCTTCCGCTTGGAGGCATACCTCGTCGAAGGCTACCTCCAAGAAGGTAGTCTACTGCCTCGTCTCCTCCAACGATCACCCTTTGGTTCTCTCTTCTATTATCTCCTGAGTCTTTGAAACTCTCCTTTACTCACACTACGTCAAAGACTTATAACCCATAAAACTCTTCTTTCTGATTACCATCATGGTTTTCAAGGGTTAAGTCTTCTGATATTCTTTTCCGTGTGACTCATCTCTCTTCCTTCCCCTTAACGGGATTTAGTGAACCTTTCATCATAGCCCTCGACATATCTAAAGAGTATGACAGGGTGTGGCGTAAAGCTTTGCTTTTTAAGCTAACTTGCTTTGGCTTCTTTGGTTCTCTCCGTGCCCAAAAGCCGGCCAATCCACGGCAGTGGTCGTTGATGGAGCGCCTTCCACTTCTTATCTTATCTACTATAGTGTCCGTCAGGGGTCTTCCCTATCGTTTCATCACTTTCTTCCCTTTTAACCGATCTCTCTGGTGGCTTACCCTGTTCGTTCTGATGTGGATCATTCCACTCTACAGATGTTAATTCTCTTTTCCTTTCCCTCATAACTCTAATTCTTCGTTCTCATGTTCGTACTGAATGCATCTCCTCTCTTAACTCTGACCTGTGCAATATCTCGGGATGGGGAAGTAGAAACAAGGTCAAATTCAGTCCTGCTAAAACGCAACAGTTACGTTTATTTCTCTTCAAATGTCACTTTCTTCCTCTGTTCTACTTGAGAGCACCATAACTCATCCCTGTAATAACATAAACATGTCGAGCACAACCATTATCTCTGTCCTGGAAACCCCTCGTAATGTACATTAATAATCTGCTTCCCCAAAGCTAGACGTGTTGTGGTGGTGTCGTAATTATCTTCCTTGTGAGCAGCTATTTCACATGTACACGGATTTTATTGGCTCTGGTGTGGAGTACTGCTCACATGATCAGGCTGGCTCCTCCTCCTGGTTCTCCAGGCATCACTTCTCACCAACCATCCCCATCCGTCCGTCGTGAGGTTCCTCCCCTCTCACTATTCCACGGGTATCATTTCGCCCAGTGCTCTCTTGAGCTGTATGCATGTGTCCCTGTGGCTGCTGGCACAGTAACACCTGCGTGGACACCTGCCACAAGACGACTGACTGTGACGACACCTTCCACCATCATCCCGCACCCTCTCTGTCTCCAAAGGTCAGGTCAACAAATTCCGGAGGAGCTCTGATGACCTTCTTACATATTTGTCTTCGATCTAATTTCCCTACACGCGAGATGGCTAGGATTCGAGCACGTCTTCCCTGTGCCGTGTGCGGTATTTCAGATGCTGTGTACCGTATTCGAAATACGGTTACACTCGCGAGATCTGACCTGCCTTGTATTCTGTAGCCAGAGTATGAAAGGCCAGTATTTCAGGCACGGCGAGGCTGAAGCGGAAGCTGCGTTCCGTGTCACTTCAGCACACACACACACACGGGGAATGCTAAATAGCATAGCGCCTCCCATGTTTCAAAGCATGTCCATACGGTAGGGATATTCCTGATTCGTTCCCCGTATTCAAAGTATGACATGCACGATACGAATATTCCTGAATATTTTTCCATGTTTAAAGTATTCCCCATGTATGGTACGAATACCCCCAAATATATTCCCGTCTTAAAAACATGTATGCACGGTACATATATTCCTGAATATTTTCCCGTATTCATTGTAGGCCCACGTGATACTACTCCTGGATATATTCTCCGTATTCAGAGCATGTTCAACACGGCACAAATGCTGAAAATTGAATCTTGTTAGTATCAAGGCCACACGGTACGAATATTCCCAAACCCTTTCCAGTATTCAAAGCTTGTCCACACATTGCAAATATTCCCGAATGTTTTCCTATATTCAAAGCATGTCCACGCGGTGCGAATATTCCATAATGCTTTTGCGTATTCAGAGTGTGTCCACATGATGCGAATATTTTCTGTCTGGAAATGAATTGCTGCGTAAAAATAGATATTTGAATATCGCTTTTTGGAAAATGTCTTTGATGTACAACTACATTTCGGACACGAAAACCATCCTTATGTATTTATTTATAAATACAGCGGCACTTTTTCCAGCGATTTATGTGTATTCACAAAATACAGATGTATTTGAGGGGCGCTTTCAGTGTTTTTGCCCTAGAGATAGAATGAGTGAATACAACTCTCTCTCTCTCTCTCTCTCTCTCTCTCTCTCTCTCTCTCTCTCTCTCTCTCTCTCTCTCTCTCTCTCTCTCTCTGAGCACTATTTCTGCAACTGCGACTGTAGCAAAAAATTGTACTGCCTGTAGAGGGCAAAGAATAAACACACAGAAATACAAAGGGATACGGGCAAAGCCTTCGACAAAGTGTAGACCAAAGGTACAATACATACACGAAACTCTCTCTCTCTCTCTCTCTCTCTCTCTCTCTCTCTCTCTCTCTCTCTCTCTCTCTCTCTCTCTCTCTCTCTCTCTCTCTCTCTCTCTCTCTCTCTCTCTCTTCCTCCACCTTCCCCACCCCCCTCGACGTCAACCCCAGACAGCCAGCAGCAACAGCGACAAACACAACGGCTCCTCCCCGGCGCAGGCCGAGTTACCAAAAACACAGTTAACATGCACACCAAATCCACCGCCAAATTATGGCAATTAGACTTTTAATGACCGTAATTATAGCCGTGAGCGCCATCCTGATGGCATCAAAATTACATCTAGACGGAAGTGATGCAAGCGGAAACGAGGCTTTTGCCTTCATAAACAAATAAACACATGTTTTAGTGTGATCTGGTTTCTTTTTTTCATTTTCGATTCATTTATTGCAGAGAAATGAACGTATCTGAACTTCTGTGTAGGATCAATAACTTCCTGTTTGAGAACTGACAGATTTTTTCTTTTCTTTCCCGTAACGTGAAACTAGACTAATCTACTCTCATTCATGATGATCAAGTGTTGACCAGTTGTCTGGTTCCCGCTCAGTATCTTTCATTCAGAATCATCATCCATGGGCGGCAGTTCATACATTCTACATTCACCTCCTGAGTGAGCCTGTTAGGGCGGTGCAATCCCTTAACGTGAAGGAAAACATTTTACATTTTACACTGTAAATAAGGCCATGAGAACGAGTTTGTGGCCGCTGTTTACAGTTCAAACATTTCACTTTTAACTCAAACAAAGATTTTTGAAATGTTTGTTAGTCTGGTATGTAGGCTTAACTCAGTTTCGCTCACTCGCATATATATATATATATATATATATATATATATATATATATATATATATATATATATATATATATATATATATATATATTATTTTATATATATATATATATAAATATATATATATATATATATATATATATATATATATATATATATATATATATATATATATATATATATATATATATATATATATATATATATATATATATATATGTCTCATCCCTGGGGATAGTAGAAAAAGAAGACTTCCCACTTATTCCCTGCGTATCCTAGAAGGCGACTAAAAGGGGAGGGAGAGGGGGCTGGAAATCCTCCCTTCTCGTTTTAATTTTCCAAAAGAAGGAACAGAGAAGGGGTCCAAGTGAGGATATCCCTCAAAGGCTCAGTCCTCTGTTCTTAACGCTACTTCGCTAACGCGGGAAATGGTGAATAGTATTATATATATATATATATATATATATATATATATATACAGTTTATTTAGCTTCCAGGCTGCAGTCGAGCAGGCCATCACACGTGCTGAGGAAGTGGGAAGATGCACTTGACGGGCCACTTCAAATGCTTTTTTTCAAGGCGTCGCTGAAGGAAGGTCAAGTGTTAAGGGAGTGGAAGATGGCATATTGTATATCCTCCTTTGAGTGAGGAGACTAGAAGGTTGCGCTTAACTACAGACACAACGTCTTTGACGATTGCGGTCGATAGACTACATATGATAATCAGAATACAAACATAAAACTTCCTATACAACTTCCTAAACAACGCGGAATCAGAGAAGGGAGGTCGTGTGAAACAAAGCTCATCGAGGTGTATGAACGAGAGAGCTCTGTTTTAGACCAGAGAAAGTTGGGTGGCTCGTGTGTACTTTGGACTAACAGAAAGCATGTAACACTGCCACACAGGAGGCTGGCAAAGAAACTGGGTTTTGAAAGAGGAATAAAAAGGTAGACTCCATAAGTGGGAAAATAGTTACCTTAACGTGAGGGGACAGAAGACGCACGTCAAAAGAGCCTTCTTGTAATGGGAAGGGGTTCACTATAGGCTCGCCGCCGGGTCCAATCCTGGCACCATTGATCTTCTTGATCCGGGTAAATACCTTGCCAGAAGATGATGCCAGGGTCATGATGATAAGCAGAGAGTGAGGAGGATTGCATCAACTTACAAGGCGATGTAGACAAAGTCCCAAGTTGGTCTGCTACTTGAGTGATGGAATTCATTCCAAGGAAATGCTGAGTAATGAGAATACAGTGAAGGAAGGCCTGAATTTGAACTTTATTCAGCAGGAGATAAGCTGCAGAAATTTGTGTGTGAGAGGGAATTAGGAGTCGATATTGTGCCTAACCTGTTGCCGGTGTCCCATATATTACAAGAAAAGGAGACACAATATCTGCTGGCGGATGTTAGAATTGCATGGAAAAATATAGATGAGAAAATATCTAGCAAACTATTTACATTATATATAAGTTCAAGACTAGGATAAGCCTATTGGTCACCGTACATAAAGAATAACAAACAAGAAATTGAGAAGGTTTAGAGGAGGGTAACAAAGATGATGCCATAAATTTGTTGATCATGGAAGAAAAGAATGTACGAAGACTTGATCACGAATTCAATTTTTTTCAAACCAGTTTGATGATGTCAACAGTGAACTGAAGATCGAGGGATGCAAACGTAGAATAGTTATGGATCATATGATACGAAATTAAGCAAGAAACTTGTGGGGAAAGATTTATAAAGTTATATCTATAGTATAGCAGAAATGGATGAATGAGATAAATCGAATAATAAAACTATAAATGCGGACAGCAAACAATGAATTTCACTTTTGCCGCAAAAGGGTTGAATTTAGTGTGGAATCCTACCTCTCCTGTGGGCGTTGGCTCAAAAGAGAATACAGAGTGCATCAAAAGGTTCAGGGAAAATGGCTTGGTGATTGAGTTACAAGTTACATTGTGCGGGATATGTTAACCAGGATTAGACAGAAGTACACGAAGCTGGGCATGTTCACAGGGCGGGACCACAAACTGTAAAGATGTTATGTGAGTCTTTATGTGGGGGAATTGCAAGGTAGCTGGGCAGTAGTACATGTCCGGTGTCTTAATAGTGATCGATGTATCGTGGGCATGATGTGTCCCTGGGACGGGTTAGGTCGGTGGTTTGTGGTCATACAGGCATGTATGAGGTCCAGAGTGTCGACGATAGTGTGACGCGTACTTGTCTGGGGTGTGTGGTGCGGGAAATGTTTGAAACCAAAGGACACCTATCGGCGAAGGTCCTGTTGTTACCACACGACCCTTGCCCAGTAGCTCGTGCTGCTTCAATGGTGCGCTACACTCAGTAGCAGGGACAGGATGGACGACTTTGAAGTTCTAAGTTTTTGACGATATATATGTATATATGTGTGTGTGTGTGTCTGTGTGTGTGTATGTGTGTGTGTGTGTGTGTGTGTGTGTGTGTGTGTGTGTGTGTGTGTGTATGTGTGTGTGTGTATGTGTGTGTGTGTATGTGTGTGTGTGTGTGTGTGTGTGTGTGTGTGTGTGTGTGTGTGTGTGTGTAAGAGATTAGAATTGCTGAAACCGCGGAAATCTAGTTTTAATGGGGTCAGCAAAGCTTAGAAAGATGTCGATATCTTAAAGAAAGCTACACAGGGTAGAATAAGGGTTAACATGATGCGTTTTGTTTAGGTAATGTAGTGAAGAAACCAGGTATAATTCAATTCCCGTCGTTACCACAGATTTATGCATTTGGTAAATATTATTCGGTTATAATATAGTTTTATAGGACTTCTTTCACCAGGATAATGAAGCTAGTGTTATATCATGCACTGAAACACCGGATCATAAGCCAGTGCAAGTTTGTGCGCTGGGATCTTCGATCGCTGAAAATTTCGTTGGCTGGGATTTTGTCGACCACAGCAAAAACCCGCATACCCGGCATCGTAAAACACGGGCAATCTTCTGGCAGGATCTTTACACCAGTGAGAACTGGCATAAAAGGCTGTTCCCCGCCGACCTATTGCTGTCTGTGGAGGCGGGCGGTGGAGGCAGGGTGGAAGGGGACTCCGGCGCCGAGGTTTAAAGGGCGATAACGCAGGCCGGCGGCCATAACGGTCGCGCCTGGAAAGGTCGCGCGAAAAGAGGAAAGAATTGGCGGGAAGGTCCTGTCCCCCTGGCGGGGGAAAACTGGGGCTATTAGTGCGGGAAATGTCATCACGTTACACAATGGTGATCACATACGGCCACGGAAAATACCAGTATGATAATCCAGCAACCTTGGAACTTATCAACATAATTGTAAATCCACAAATATATTATTATGGTTTTAGCAGCCAGGGGAAAATATCAGCACACATCACTAATTCTAGCGATGCAGTTTATACCGTGGCCAGTTATTAGTACGACAAATGTAATGACCTGCGAGAGTAGGGGAAAAAATGACAGAATCCAAAATGTACAAATATAATTTACACTGGCTATTGATGCGGTGGTGGAGAGAGAGGGAAAATTATGATTTCCGCGGTGCTAATTGGGACGGGAGTGGAAAAAATTGATTGTATCACATGATATGTATATATGTCGATATTATATATACGAGATATGTATATATGTCGATATTATATATACGAGATATGTATATATGTCGATATCATATGATATATACGAGATATGTATATATGTCGATATCATATGATATATACGAGATATGTATATACGAGATACTAGTTATTTTATGTTAGTTGAGACGGCACGGGCCAATACAGGCCTTCATCCAAGGCGCACCACTTTAAATGCTGTACATATTGTATTCATAATTACCTTAAGACCTTTTTCACTTCTTTCTTAAAAGCAATCCTGGCGTCACCCAGGTTCTGTTTTTTCTAAAGGTTCCTGTAGCCCCAGGCCGAGTTACTTGCAGTAGCAGGGAAATGTGAACTCCTTTACAGTGGAAAAAAGTCTTTGACGAGACAATACTTCTAATCATGTTCTCTCTCTCTCTCTCTCTCTCTCTCTCTCTCTCTCTCTCTCTCTCTCTCTCTCTCTCTCTCTCTCTCTCTCTCTCTCTCTCTCTCTCTATATATATATATATATATATATATATCAAGTCTATGCTAGATGTCTAGTTCACCGACCGACCCTACTGGGAAGGGCGAACAGCTGGGTTGAGTGCAGACCGGCTGCCGCAACTAGGATTCGAACCTATGCAAGCTTGTCTCCTCGCATCACTTGAATACACCACGGTCACCACTGATATAACAGTACTTATAACCTATATCATGTGTCGTAGTATAATAGCTTATATATCATGATATAATGCATATAAAACATACTATGAATTGCAGTATAATATAATGATTATATATGAAAAAATATAATGTAATATGGTTATGGAATGTTGCTTTTGGCCAAGTTGTAATTATTTCAGGTTATAATTTCATGCAGACAGTATTAATGACCCTGGCATTGGATAGGCTTAAAGCTCAGCCAATCAACCCACTAGTATACATCACAGTAATAGATCATAAGGAAACGAGGGAGAACTACATCACATCCAACACAGAAACCTACAAGTCTATTTAATCCATCGTTTTCTAAACTGATAAAAACTGTGGTGACGACGCTCCAGCTACCGAGGCTACGTACAGACGGCCCTTGTTTTATCTATCGTCACCGTTGATTTATATCTATCGCCAGTGGCTCGACAGCCGGCGCTCCGGTACATGGAAAGGGTCTCAGGCTGACGGGTTGATGGTGGGGTTCCAGAGGCAAGAGTGGCTGGGCTCAGCAACGAAATCGCCTCCGCTCTCCACATACCATCAGTTCCCCGCGCCAGGCCGGCCTGGCTGGTCAAACGTTCCTTATATTTGTGCAGTAGTGAAGATGAATTACGTCCCACACTCGGGGAGGACCAAATTATATACATTACTGTATACTAAGATGTATACTACTGACTTGTACACTGAATTTTACATGAAGCTGTAGGCAAGACTGCACACAGTTGTACACTAAATTGTACACTGAATTATAGATTAAGCTAGACTTGATGAATTGTAGGATAAAATGTTCACTGACGTATAGACTAACTTGTACACTGAAAGTGTACAAAGAACAGTACATTTCAAACTTAACTGTACACCAAATTATGTACTAGATTGTAGATTAAATAGTACACAAAACTGTGTGTGCATGACTACGATTTGTGTGTAGTGGGGAGCGTGTTTCATATTTGTGTTGCTCCGTCTCTTAACCTTGTGTACATACGTACCATGTCTTTACTCTCATGTATCTGTTGTACACACACACACACACACACACACACACACACACACACACACACAGACACACACACACACACACACCAGCCTAAGCCACTGTGGATCCGGAGTTTTCAGCGTTATATATTTTTGGGCCAAATTTGCGAGGGGCAACAGTGTGAAGCTGGGATGTCCTCATCTGTGTGCCATAGACTGAAGCCGTATTTTGGTGCAGTGTTTTCATTGCAGTACGTCTGCTCCACATCAGAGGTGAACCTCACTTTACACTCTGTACAGTTAGAGTATACGTGTTGATGGGGAGTAAAGCGTGGGGAGTAAGTCAGTATGGGGAGGTAAGGTAGCAGTGTGGGTGGGTACTGGGGAGTAGCTTAGTATTGGGAGTAGAGGTGAGTTGATGAGGACTGGGAATTAGCTCAGTATGTGTAGGCCAGACGGACAGGTTGGGACTGGGGAGTAGCTAGGTATGGGGAGGCCCTAGGTAGGTTGGTGGGGAGTGAATCAGTGTGGGGAGGATTTCATTAGGGACAAGAACCATGCTTCTTTTTCTGTGGTACACGCGAGCATGGTCGTTAGGTCTGCTTTCCGCCGTGCTCTTCCCTGCCTTACATGACGTGTCATGATACATGCTGACGTTAGCCTGGGTCGCAGAAGTCAGCAGCTTCCCTTGTGTGGTATCCGATCTTCCTTGATCAAGAGGTTGGATCTTCTTCACTCTTCCTTAACGCCACATTTATAACCTTGGTCATGTGTGCCTTACAAGTTCCAGTGCCAGTTATCAATGTTGAGGTTGGAGGCTTCTGGTTATACATGCTTGATGTTTACAAGGTTTGCTGTGTTGCCGACTGCTCCTGTACATGTGGCGTGGTATGGGTACCAGATCACGACGCTCATGTTCTCTACTGCAGGGAGGGAGGAACGTCTGAATAGCGAGTAGAATAAATAGCGTCGGTGACAGTACGCTGCCCTGTGGGACCTCACTTAATAATGGGAGTTGCGGTCATGTTGCAGAATTTATGGCTATTGTAGTACGGTGTCGTGGGTCCTCCCTCAACCCTCCCGCCTTCCCTTCACTTCCCTTCTCCCACGACGCTCACCCATGTACACAGCAGAGGCGTCCCCGTGGCCTGGGACACAGGCTTTACCTGGGGTTAACCTGGGTCCTCCCTCTCTCCCAGGCAACTTGCGTCTTTTTTTTTTTTCTTTAACTTCTGGAACCTGAACGTGTCTGAAAGATGCCACTGGCCAGTTTCCATGTATGACCTAATTCTGTATATATATATATATATATATATATATATATATATATATATATATATATATATATATATATATATATATATATATATATATATGAAATTTTTTCAACCAAATTCTCTCTCTCTCTCTCTCTCTCTCTCTCTCTCTCTCTCTCTCTCTCTCTCTCTCCTTCCCTCCCCTGAACCCAGGGTCGATGGTTACGTAATGAGCGTGCGTAGCGGCAGGGACAGAGGCAGTATTATTCATCCAGCAAGACGTGCGGGGGAGTGCCTCACGCTAGACTTGCCTTCAGGCAATATCTTTTCGTAAGTACTCGTAGGTAGGTGAGTAAGTAGGTACTCGTAGGTAGGTACGTAAGTAGGTGCTCGTAGGTAGGGTAGGTGAGTAAGTAGTTACTCGTAGGTAGGTAAGTAGGTACTCGTTGGTAGGTAAGTAGGTACTCGTAGGTAGGTAAGTAGATACTTAGAGGTAGGTAAGTAGGTACTGGTAGGTAGGTAAGTAAGTAGGTACTTCGTAGGTAGGTAAGTAAGTAGGTACTCGTAGGTAGGTAAGTAAGTAGGTACTCGTTGGTAGGTAATAGGTACTCGTAGGCAGGTGAGTAGGTACTCGTTGGTAGGTAGGTAGGTAAGTGGGTACTCGTAGGTAGGTAGGTAAGTAGGTACTCGTAGGTATGTAAGTAGGAACTCGTAGGTAGGTAAGTAAGTAGGTACTCGTAAGTAGGTAAGCAGGTACTCGTAAGTAGGTAAGTAGGTACTCGTAAGTAGGTAGGTAAGTGGATACTCGTAGGTAGGTAGGTAAGTAAATACTCGTAGGTAGGTAAGTAAGTAGGTACTCGTAGGTAGGTAAGTAAGTAGGTACCCGTTGGTGGGTAAGTATGTAATCGTAGGTAGATAGGTAGGAACACTCATCATTTAGCTGGGATGCGCCATCTCGTCCACAAATGACAGTGCTCCATGACAGGTTAGGGCTGGTGTGTGGTCAGCCACACGTGAGGGACAGTAGTTTCCCTGGCCGGTTCAGTAATGCCTGTCAGTACAAACGCCACTGTCACGTTCTGAACGAGCCAATGGGAACGTTCTTGTGTATAATGAAGATGCAAGGGGCACGTGCTGAGCGTCATCGTATCACAGATCGACGGGAGATGAAGGAAGTCATCGTGAACAACAGATATGACCTCATAACTCCAGTGATTGATTCCTCGACTCACAGCGACAGGAGAACCACTGTGCTGTGACCTCGAGCACAGGAGTGGCCATCAGGTGAAGGATGAGGACATTGTGAGAGCGTGGATTATCACAATACGATCACATCCAGGTGGCTTTCCTCCACTCACAAGTTTTACTATGTGAGGTGTGCCATAGTTCATAGTAGTGGAGTTCTTTCACACAATTAGGCTACTTCATAACATGATTCTATACCAAGTGTAAAGATGACTGAATCCGTCTATAATTGCACTGATTCTCACACATATGTTCCTTTTGATGTCAGGAATATTTCTAAGTGGATCTTCGGTGAACAGATATTGGTATCATTTTCGGGCGGCTTCACGGATGTGATTTTACCAACACCACATTACATACTCTGAGGCTGAACGATACGACGATGCACTGTAATGCAATGAACTTTTCATAACTATGTATCATTCTCGTTATAGACAGCGAAGTGGACCAGGCACCATCATGGTCAGAAACACCAGTACCCATACTGCTGACACACTCTGTAGAGAACCAGGCACCATCATGGTCAGAAACACCAGTACCCATACTGCTGACACACTCTGTAGTGAACCAGGCACCATTATGGTCAGAAACACCAGTACCCATACTGCTGACACACACTATAGAGGACCAGGCACCATCATGGTCAGAAACACCAGTACCCATACTGCTGACACACTCTGTAGTGAACCAGGCACCATCATGGTCAGAAACACTAGTACCGACATTGCTGACACACCCCGTAGTGAACCAGGCACCATTATGGTCAGAAACATCCGTCCTACACTGGTGACAGAATAACTGCCATTTCTTTTTTTTGAGCGAAGCAGCAGCTGTAACTCGCTTCAACAAAAGTTTTCAGTTATGTTCGTGGAACCCGACTGGAAATCCGGGCGAAGGATTTCCTCCGCCGAACGCCTTCCTCTGGAGTGACGCTCAACGTCAAATTGAAGAAATAAAGGCTGTGATTCGCTGAAGTAAAAGTTTTAATTAATACTTCACTCATTGTGTAGTGAAGTCTGGTGATATGGAGGCGTCCAGACGAACCTGGTGGAGAATGTCGAGACGTGATTTAAAGTTCACCTTCCAAAACTTGCTGTATGGAAGGGGGAATGTCTTAAGTCTTCCCCCGGTCTTAAGTCTGTCATAATGGTCTCAGAAATCGGTTTTCAAGGTCTAATAAGTTGGTCATAACGATATGAAACGTATTAGATCATCTTGTTTCGCATATTAGTTCTCTTTTGTTTGGTATATTTCTTTACATTGTTGTCATCTTCCTTAAAACACTAAATGTAGTACATTCAGAACTTGTTTTCTCCTATCTGAAGGTATGAAACTCTCTCTCTCTCTCTCTCTCTCTCTCTCTCTCTCTCTCTCTCTCTCTCTCTCTCTCTCTCTCTCAAGGCTGCTGATTCAAGTGGATGTCAAGTTACACTCCTCTGGCTCTTGTCCGTCCGCTTCACCACCAACAGGTGGGCTGGTGGCATTCACTTCACAAACATGCAATCTAGCCATCTCAAACACAACACTTGACAGAGCGTAACACACGCGACGCATTCCTCATAACTAGATTTTCCTGTGGTCAGACTACGCGCTAACCCTCCTGCATTTTGGATAAATATCTCGTGGTAAATACTCGTAAATGTTTGTGTACTCTCTCTTAGAGAGAATACGTAATGCTTGTTCTCTCTAGTTTTTCGAATGCCTTAATGATCACTTTAGTTCCGTATGTTCAAAAGACATGAAATCTCAAAGGAACGGAACCCCAATTTCAAGTATAAAGCGCCACTGCCCCCCCTCCCCCCTCCCTGGCCTTCCTATGTCCCACAACAGACGCAGTAAACGGCACGCCTTAAACAGAATAATTGAAACGGTAGTCATCTGTGTCAACAGAGGTGCGCCCTGAATGGTGGCTCAGGAGCCTGTGTCGCAGGGACTGCTGGAGGGGCGACGTGACGGTGTGAAGGTTTGGACTGACGAACGGTTGGCTCGTCTGCTGGTGGGGTGAGGTTAGGGAGCCTGGGTCGGTGCTGGGGTTGGTTGAGGTGGTAGACTGGTGGTGAGGTTAGGGAAGAGGATGGGTTGATGGTGGGGATGGATGAAGTGGTGGTGTGGTTAGGCGACAGGGTAGGCAAAGTACTGTGAGTGAGGTAACATTTTGGTTGGTTAAGGACCCGGGTTGATGGTTTGCTGGTGGTGGTGGGGTTAGATGAGAAGGATCCTGAATGGGAAAAGATAATATTGGTGGGGTAGGGCAAGGCCTGGTGTCCAGCTGGTGGTAAGGCCTGGCGGACCCGGCAGGTGTTGCCTGGGGCACTGAGGACATCCAGCCATGAGTGAAGTAGACGTGAATGACGAGAGGGTTTGGAGGAGAGAAAAGGGGGGATCCATAGTAACAGTCATCACCCCTAAAGGGGTCAGCCTAAGGGGTGAAGGGGTGAAGGGGTGAGAGAGAGAGAATGGGTGAACCAATAGAGACTGACATGAGCACAAGAGAGCACCCCAGTGTAACCTGTAGAGTCAGCACTATAGAGAGATCACCTTACAGACTCCCCAGCTGATGGGTCGCTCCCTCCCTCTCTCTACATTCCCTCCCCTCACCACCGTACCAACACTGCCCTACATACAATGAGCACGTCGCAGCCTCAATTCGAACGTATAATCTTCAATTATAGACCAGATCCCAGGTAGATACATCAAATCCGCTTAACCTTCCACCTAGATTGGCTCACACGATGAGCTCGCCAGGAACTGTATTGTGTTTGTCAGTGTGTTTTATCCTCGAGATGATCATCATGGGATTACTGTGGATATGTCTGCAAAAAATATACATCTGTCACACACACACACACACACACACACACACACACACACACACACACACACACAAACTGATGACGTAGGCAAATGACAGTTCTTTGAAAGACGTAGAGATAGAACGACCTGAGTATATGACATAAAACTGAGCATGAAACTTGTTAAGGAAGATGAGAGGAAATGTATTTATAGTACAAGTGTGGTGGATGAATGGAACCAACCCACCTCTTCATCATACCCTTTTAGGTCGGTCGACTTTGCACGCCTTTCACCCTCCTGCGTGTTCAGGCCCCAATAACTCAAAATTTTTTTCACTCCATCCTTCCACCTCCAATTTGGTCTCCCACTTCTCCTCGTTCCCTCCACCTCTGACACAATTATCCTCTTTGTTAATCTTTCCTCACTCATTCTCTCCATATGTCCAAACCATTTCAAAACACCCTTTTCTGCTTTCTCAACCACACTCATTTTATTACCACACATCTCTCTAACCCTTACATTACTTACTCGATCAAACCACCTCACACCACATATTGTCCTCAAACATTTCATTTCCAACACATCCATATACAGTGTGGGCGGTGTCTCGTCCTGTATATGAAGGAGTTACTTGTTTGGCGTAAAAATCTGAGTCAGTCTGGTGGCATCGGATGTGCGTGATGTATACGGTCATCACAGCTCCGGTAGCGGGTAGAAAAGCCTCACCATCGTCTCGCTCACTTGCACCACAAACAGTACTGGAACCGTGGGAACGTGCGAATCACACAATACCTTTGCCGCCAAGTCTTCTAAAATCCTCAAAACAGTAGAAAGGAAGGATTTATCATACGATTTTTTTTTTTGTCACGTAAACCACGATCGGGTAAGGGATACATCTCGGACTCTATGTGTGTAGAGATGGTAGAAGTATCTCGAGACACGAGAGGGTAGAATGATGAGTGGCGAGCGAGCAACTTGGTAATGCTGAGTCACGATCGTCACGAAGATTACGATCATTAATGATCATACCATTAACATCATTATGCAATATAAGGTGATGCCATTATTATCATCATTATACAACGTAAGGACACATTTTCTATGGTGTCTCTCGAGAGCCTGAAGGTTGTGTGCACCGCGCGGGAGTAAGAGAAAATATTCCAATACATTTCTCGCTGAGGCTTTGTCGCTGTTTGATTATGCACATGTGCACATACACACACATCCGGGCACTGCTGCCGTCTACTGCATGGTTAAATGCGGAAACTGACTCCACCCCTCCTCCTCATTAAGGACTGTTAGGCAGGATGATTGTGTGAGTGTGTGTAGGCGCTGGGTCAACCCTGCTATATGGTTAAAGTCAACCTGCTATATGGTTAAAGTCAACCTGCTATATGGTTAAAGTCAACCTGCTATATGGTTAAAGTCAACTCTGCTATATGGTTAAAGTCAACCTGCTATATGGTTAAAGTCAACCTGCTATATGGTTAAAGTCAACTCTGCTATATGGTTAAAGTCAACCTGCTATATGGTTAAAGTCAACCTGCTATATGGTTAAAGTCAACCTGCTATATGGTTAAAGTCAACCTGCTATATGGTTAAAGTCAACCTGCTATATGGTTAAAGTCAACCCTGCTATATGGTTAAAGTCAACCTGCTATATGGTTAAAGTCAACCTGCTATATGGTTAAAGTCAACCTGCTATATGGTTAAAGTCAACCTGCTATATGGTTAAAGTCAACCTGCTATATGGTTAAAGTCAACCCTGCTATATGGTTAAAGTCAACCTGCTATATGGTTAAAGTCAACCTGCTATATGGTTAAAGTCAACCCTGCTATATGGTTAAAGTCAACCTGCTATATGGTTAAAGTCAACCTGCTATATGGTTAAAGTCAACCCTGCTATATGGTTAAAGTCAACCCTGCTATATGGTTAAAGTCAACCTGCTATATGGTTAAAGTCAACCTGCTATATGGTTAAAGTCAACCCTGCTATATGGTTAAAGTCAACCTGCTATATGGTTAAAGTCAACCTGCTATATGGTTAAAGTCAACCCTGCTATATGGTTAAAGTCAACCCTGCTATATGGTTAAAGTCAACCCTGCTATATGGTTAAAGTCAACCTGCTATATGGTTAAAGTCAACTCTGCTATATGGTTAAAGTCAACTCTGCTATATGGTTAAAGTCAACCCTGCTATATGGTTAAAGTCAACTCTGCTATATGGTTAAAGTCAACCTGCTATATGGTTAAAGTCAACTCTGCTATATGGTTAAAGTCAACCTGCTATATGGTTAAAGTCAACCTGCTATATGGTTAAAGTCAACCTGCTATATGGTTAAAGTCAACTCTGCTATATGGTTAAAGTCAACCTGCTATATGGTTAAAGTCAACCTGCTATATGGTTAAAGTCAACCCTGCTATATGGTTAAAGTCAACTCTGCTATATGGTTAAAGTCAACTCTGCTATATGGTTAAAGTCAACCCTGCTATATGGTTAAAGTCAACCCTGCTATATGGTTAAAGTCAACCTGCTATATGGTTAAAGTCAACTCTGCTATATGGTTAAAGTCAACCTGCTATATGGTTAAAGTCAACCTGCTATATGGTTAAAGTCAACTCTGCTATATGGTTAAAGTCAACCTGCTATATGGTTAAAGTCAACTCTGCTATATGGTTAAAGTCAACTCTGCTATATGGTTAAAGTCAACTCTGCTATATGGTTAAAGTCAACTCTGCTATATGGTTAAAGTCAACTCTGCTATATGGTTAAAGTCAACTCTGCTATATGGTTAAAGTCAACCCTGCTATATGGTTAAAGTCAACCCTGCTATATGGTTAAAGTCAACTCTGCTATATGGTTAAAGTCAACTCTGCTATATGGTTAAAGTCAACTCTGCTATATGGTTAAAGTCAACCTGCTATATGGTTAAAGTCAACTCTGCTATATGGTTAAAGTCAACCTGCTATATGGTTAAAGTCAACTCTGCTATATGGTTAAAGTCAACCTGCTATATGGTTAAAGTCAACTCTGCTATATGGTTAAAGTCAACCTGCTATATGGTTAAAGTCAACTCTGCTATATGGTTAAAGTCAACCTGCTATATGGTTAAAGTCAACCTGCTATATGGTTAAAGTCAACCTGCTATATGGTTAAAGTCAACCTGCTATATGGTTAAAGTCAACCTGCTATATGGTTAAAGTCAACCTGCTATATGGTTAAAGTCAACTCTGCTATATGGTTAAAGTCAACCCTGCTATATGGTTAAAGTCAACTCTGCTATATGGTTAAAGTCAACCTGCTATATGGTTAAAGTCAACTCTGCTATATGGTTAAAGTCAACCTGCTATATGGTTAAAGTCAACCTGCTATATGGTTAAAGTCAACCTGCTATATGGTTAAAGTCAACCTGCTATATGGTTAAAGTCAACCTGCTATATGGTTAAAGTCAACCCTGCTATATGGTTAAAGTCAACCTGCTATATGGTTAAAGTCAACCTGCTATATGGTTAAAGTCAACCTGCTATATGGTTAAAGTCAACCCTGCTATATGGTTAAAGTCAACCCTGCTATATGGTTAAAGTCAACTCTGCTATATGGTTAAAGTCAACCTGCTATATGGTTAAAGTCAACCCTGCTATATGGTTAAAGTCAACCTGCTATATGGTTAAAGTCAACCTGCTATATGGTTAAAGTCAACCTGCTATATGGTTAAAGTCAACCTGCTATATGGTTAAAGTCAACCTGCTATATGGTTAAAGTCAACTCTGCTATATGGTTAAAGTCAACCTGCTATATGGTTAAAGTCAACCTGCTATATGGTTAAAGTCAACCCTGCTATATGGTTAAAGTCAACCTGCTATATGGTTAAAGTCAACCTGCTATATGGTTAAAGTCAACCTGCTATATGGTTAAAGTCAACCTGCTATATGGTTAAAGTCAACCTGCTATATGGTTAAAGTCAACCTGCTATATGGTTAAAGTCAACTCTGCTATATGGTTAAAGTCAACCTGCTATATGGTTAAAGTCAACTCTGCTATATGGTTAAAGTCAACTCTGCTATATGGTTAAAGTCAACCTGCTATATGGTTAAAGTCAACCTGCTATATGGTTAAAGTCAACCTGCTATATGGTTAAAGTCAACCTGCTATATGGTTAAAGTCAACCTGCTATATGGTTAAAGTCAACCTGCTATATGGTTAAAGTCAACCTGCTATATGGTTAAAGTCAACCTGCTATATGGTTAAAGTCAACCCTGCTATATGGTTAAAGTCAACTCTGCTATATGGTTAAAGTCAACCTGCTATATGGTTAAAGTCAACCTGCTATATGGTTAAAGTCAACCTGCTATATGGTTAAAGTCAACCTGCTATATGGTTAAAGTCAACCTGCTATATGGTTAAAGTCAACCTGCTATATGGTTAAAGTCAACCTGCTATATGGTTAAAGTCAACCTGCTATATGGTTAAAGTCAACCTGCTATATGGTTAAAGTCAACCTGCTATATGGTTAAAGTCAACCTGCTATATGGTTAAAGTCAACCTGCTATATGGTTAAAGTCAACCTGCTATATGGTTAAAGTCAACCTGCTATATGGTTAAAGTCAACCCTGCTATATGGTTAAAGTCAACCCTGCTATATGGTTAAAGTCAACCCTGCTATATGGTTAAAGTCAACCTGCTATATGGTTAAAGTCAACCTGCTATATGGTTAAAGTCAACCTGCTATATGGTTAAAGTCAACCTGCTATATGGTTAAAGTCAACTCTGCTATATGGTTAAAGTCAACCCTGCTATATGGTTAAAGTCAACTCTGCTATATGGTTAAAGTCAACCTGCTATATGGTTAAAGTCAACCCTGCTATATGGTTAAAGTCAACTCTGCTATATGGTTAAAGTCAACCTGCTATATGGTTAAAGTCAACCTGCTATATGGTTAAAGTCAACTCTGCTATATGGTTAAAGTCAACTCTGCTATATGGTTAAAGTCAACTCTGCTATATGGTTAAAGTCAACCCTGCTATATGGTTAAAGTCAACCCTGCTATATGGTTAAAGTCAACCTGCTATATGGTTAAAGTCAACTCTGCTATATGGTTAAAGTCAACTCTGCTATATGGTTAAAGTCAACTCTGCTATATGGTTAAAGTCAACCTGCTATATGGTTAAAGTCAACCTGCTATATGGTTAAAGTCAACTCTGCTATATGGTTAAAGTCAACTCTGCTATATGGTTAAAGTCAACTCTGCTATATGGTTAAAGTCAACCTGCTATATGGTTAAAGTC
The DNA here is from genome assembly GCF_036320965.1 of Panulirus ornatus. NCBI lineage: Eukaryota > Metazoa > Arthropoda > Malacostraca > Decapoda > Palinuridae > Panulirus > Panulirus ornatus. The sequence goes on along the minus strand of NC_092248.1, from coordinate 21,668,882 downwards.
AACCTGCTATATGGTTAAAGTCAACTCTGCTATATGGTTAAAGTCAACCTGCTATATGGTTAAAGTCAACTCTGCTATATGGTTAAAGTCAACTCTGCTATATGGTTAAAGTCAACTCTGCTATATGGTTAAAGTCAACTCTGCTATATGGTTAAAGTCAACTCTGCTATATGGTTAAAGTCAACTCTGCTATATGGTTAAAGTCAACTCTGCTATATGGTTAAAGTCAACCTGCTATATGGTTAAAGTCAACCTGCTATATGGTTAAAGTCAACTCTGCTATATGGTTAAAGTCAACTCTGCTATATGGTTAAAGTCAACCTGCTATATGGTTAAAGTCAACCTGCTATATGGTTAAAGTCAACCTGCTATATGGTTAAAGTCAACCTGCTATATGGTTAAAGTCAACCTGCTATATGGTTAAAGTCAACCTGCTATATGGTTAAAGTCAACCTGCTATATGGTTAAAGTCAACCTGCTATATGGTTAAAGTCAACCTGCTATATGGTTAAAGTCAACCTGCTATATGGTTAAAGTCAACCTGCTATATGGTTAAAGTCAACCTGCTATATGGTTAAAGTCAACCTGCTATATGGTTAAAGTCAACCTGCTATATGGTTAAAGTCAACCTGCTATATGGTTAAAGTCAACCTGCTATATGGTTAAAGTCAACCTGCTATATGGTTAAAGTCAACCCTGCTATATGGTTAAAGTCAACCTGCTATATGGTTAAAGTCAACTCTGCTATATGGTTAAAGTCAACCTGCTATATGGTTAAAGTCAACTCTGCTATATGGTTAAAGTCAACCCTGCTATATGGTTAAAGTCAACCCTGCTATATGGTTAAAGTCAACCCTGCTATATGGTTAAAGTCAACCCTGCTATATGGTTAAAGTCAACCTGCTATATGGTTAAAGTCAACCTGCTATATGGTTAAAGTCAACTCTGCTATATGGTTAAAGTC